>NC_022027.1:55846639-55860141 GCF_000317375.1 Microtus ochrogaster | reverse complement strand
CGGCGGGAGTCGCCGGGCGCCGCCTGTCCGCGGTCTCCTGCGCCCGCGCCTGCTCCTTCGATCCTTCTCCTCCTCCCGGGACGCCTGCGGCTGCGGCCGCTCCGCAACTTTCCAAGAAAGTTCAGAAACTCGGCTCCGTAGCGGCCGGGTCGCTCGCGGTGGTCACCTCGGGGATCGCTAGGGCTTTGCGTTCGCTGCACCTGCCTTGGCCGCCGCCGCCGCCGCCCGGGACAGGGCAGTGGGCAGACCCAGGCGGCGGCGGTGGCGGTGGCGGCGGCGGAGTCGCTCCGGCCGCCAGCACCTTAGCCTGGGTACCGCGCGCCGCCGCCGCCCACGTGCGCGGTGGTCCAGCAGAGCGCATCTTTCTGCTTGGGGCATTTTTTTGATTTTCTGTCTCTCATCTTTCTTTCCTTTTACTTTTTGCTTATGGGAAAAAGTTGAGTCGAAAGTGTCCAACAATTGCCACGTTCCCGTTATCCTCCTTTCCCGCCCCACTTTTTTTTTTTTTAAAGCAGTGCCAACGGATTTTTTGTTGTTGTTGTTGTTGTTAAGAGTCTGTTTTGTTTTATGATCGATAGTTTCCCTTGCTTGGTCCCGGCGGTTGCTGATCCGCGGAGTGGCGTGGACCTCATGTAGAAATGACAGCAATGGAAGGGGCCAGCGGGTCGAGTTTTGGAATAGACACGATTTTGTCCGGTGCCGGTTCCGGCAGCCCCGGCATGATGAACGGAGATTTCCGCCCTCTCGGTGAAGCTAGAACCACGGATTTTAGGAGCCAGGCCACCCCGTCACCCTGTTCGGAGATTGATACCGTGGGAACGGCGCCCTCTTCTCCGATCTCGGTCACCTTGGAGCCCCCGGAGCCGCATCTTGTGACAGACGGACCCCAGCATCACCATCACCTCCACCATGGCCAACAGCCGCCGCCGCCGCCGCCAGCCGCGGGCCCCGCACAAAGTTTGCAGCCTTCGCCCCAACAGCAACCGCCTCCGCAGCCACCGTCAGCAGCCCAACAGCTGGGCTCAGCCGCCTCGGCCCCCAGGACTTCCACCTCTTCATTTCTAATTAAGGACATCTTGGGGGACAGCAAACCTCTGGCGGCTTGTGCGCCCTACAGCACCAGCGTCTCTCCTCATCACACGCCGAAACAGGAGAGCAACGCGGCGCACGAGAGCTTCAGGCCAAAGCTGGAGCAGGAGGACAGCAAAACGAAGCTGGACAAGAGGGAGGACTCCCAGAGCGACATCAAATGCCACGGTGAGTTGCGCTGGGGCTGCCCGGGTGATCGAGGCGCTTGAGCAACGGAGTGGGAGCTGGAGAGGGCCTAGGCGTGCGATTCAGCAAATGCACCCCAACTTCAGTGGCTCATATTTCTCCCCTACGACCTTCACCGACAGTAGCTCCGTTCTTTGTTTTACTTAATTGTAAATGAGGAGGCTGGCCACTGGGAGAGATGGGATACAAGATGCTTTTCTTTGAAAACGGGGACCGACTTGAGATTGTTTTTGTGTGTGTGGTTTGTTTTAGCTGAGACCTTGAGAATGGGATTGGGAGGGGTGGAGAGAAGCTTATAGCTAGCTGGGGTTGCCCCCTCTGTAATCATAACTCGACATTTATTCTTGAATGCAAATGCCCCCTCCCCCAAATATTTTCCAAATAACAACAGGAATTGTCTGATTTAATGTTGGACAAATTTCCAACGTTATTACGGAAGCAATTTAATTTTTACCAACCGGTGATTAATACAGGAAAAAAAAGCATTGTCCATTAAAAAAAATCCCTTTCGTCAATACCCCCAACAAAATGTCTGCGGCCTAATCAACACTGGCCCTTTACAATAACGAAATATTTATGAAAATTAAATTGTATGGACTTGAATTTGTTCTTGTAAAATTAAGACAACATGGAAATTACCCTTTAGCACTATTTTTCTTCCTGGGCAATTTCATAAGTAACTCTTCTGGGCTTTGCATTGTAAGAGTTTTAACACAGTGAGGAGGCTTTTTTCTCCCTTTACTGAGAAGTTGTTGCTATTATTATTAATAATTATTATTAATGCTTGATTCTCTGGTCAAGATTGCTGTCTGGAAGGTAGGATATGGGATCTTCATTTTACTGTTTATAGCATTAGCATAATAGTGCCCCAAACAGATGTACAGTCTGGTCTGGCGATTTTCGTGCACCAACCTCCCCAGTGGGTCAATTAGAGAGATTATTGTTCTTCCTGCCGGGAAGATCAAGGAGTGCTCCACAAACCGGTACAAACAGAGAGGGATTGACATATCGATTTCCCAGCATTTCAGCAAAAAACCAAAGTTGACAAATAGAATCCGGAAATTTCTGCGCTGTCACCTGGACGGATGGACTCAAGTGAGGTTTTTGTTTGTTTGTTTTGTTTTGTTTTGTTGTTTTTTTGAGCTCAGCTCAGTGTCTGGGTGACACACTGTCTCTGAAGCTTGACAAAGATCTGGTACAGAGGAAGCTGAAGGAAGCCTGAGTAGAACCTTTTCCAAATGCATCTGAAAAAGGAGAAACAAAAGCTTCTAACTTCCAGTGAGAAGGGAAAAAAAATAAAAGTAACACGATGTTTGGGTGTCATAAAAATAAAGTAGAAAGACTTTTGGGGGTACCAAATAAAGAATTTCCCTTTGAAAACAATAAATAAATAAAGAGAGGCCACATTGTCTCCTCTCAAATCAAAGGAAAAGAGTTAGCAGGGGATCAGACACCGCTAGAACTCTCACAGGCCTCTACACTAAGGCCCAGTGAGGGGCGTGTGTGTGTGTGTGTGTGTGTGTGTGTGTGTGTGTGTGTGTGTGTGCTGAGTGTGACCTGGTGTGGGAATGTGTGTGCCAGGTGGACAGTTCTCTCCTCTCGCCTGCCCGGTTCAGGCTAACAGAGTTGTACCACTGTTTCTACCCTAGGAACAAAGGAAGAAGGAGATCGGGAGATTACAAGTAGCCGAGAGAGTCCCCCTGTGAGAGCCAAGAAACCTCGAAAAGCCAGGACAGCTTTCTCGGACCACCAGCTCAATCAGCTGGAGCGGAGCTTCGAGAGGCAGAAGTACCTGAGTGTCCAGGACCGTATGGACTTGGCAGCGGCACTCAACCTCACTGACACTCAAGTCAAGACTTGGTACCAGAACCGCAGGTGAGGACAGTTGTCCGCCCTCCTGCCCTCTGGAGACCAGGGACGGAGAATCACAGGGGCTAAAACGGGTGCTTTCAGGCAGGGCTTAGCACACCTCTAAACGAGAGAGACCTAATTGTCCTAAGAAGTGGTTCTTTCCCGTGTGAAACTTGAGCTACCAGAATTTCCCCCTTGTTGCCCTCAGATCAACCAAGCTGCACCTTCTCAAATTGAAACATCTGTGCAGCTGACAGAATGAGCCTGTGTACCCAGGGTACACTTAGACCTGCCACAGGCTGGCTCCAAATGTCTGCAGCGGGCAACACGACCTAGCTATTGGAAGTCCCCACAGAGCTGTCCCACCAGCCTTGGCTTAAATGTGAGGCAGTTGGGAAAGCCAAGGTCCAAACCTTGGTTGACACAGCCTGGAAGATTAGGGACGCCCATCTGGGTTAGTGTTGGACTGGAGGCCACAGACTGGAGAATCAGGCAGCTGGTTGAACATCCAGTCTGGAGTGTGTGTGTGTGGGGGGAGGGGGCGGGATGTGTGTCCCCTCCCAGCACAGGCTGCTTCTTCTGCAGTCCTGTAAGGGAAAGGGTGGGGGAAAGGAGCCAGATCTTATCCCATATCACGGATTCTCTAAAAAAGACGCCAAGAAAGTGACTGGCCTCACCGTGGCAGCTAAGGACAAACTTGGGCAATAGAAGTTCAGGCCACGTCCTGTTTCAACACCTGGCACTCGGCTCCCTCATCTCCATTTTCTGCCCCCTCTGTCGTTCGTGTTCTAATCGTTCATAAGTGGGGTTGGAAATGCCCAATCCGTTGTCATCTTACCATAATTTTCTGTCTCATTACATACGGTTTCAGCCACCCTAATTCTGTCGGAAAACATTAGTGTCACTTGTAGCCAATTTAAAACCGGCGACATGTTTATTAATTTGGCAGGAGCTGCTGGGTATGGGTGCCCCACCAGGCTTCCCTTCCTTCCTAGGGCATTTGAGTAGATGTCCTCACTTCCTAGGTTGGTGCACTGGGGGAGGGAGGAGACCCCCCAAAAAATGGATAACAGGCTTTAAGTACTATTTTCTCTTTGAGGAGGAAACGTCTTGAGATGCATTTCCTCCCACCTAAGAATGGTCAGGGGTACCGTTCCCTTGGGAGAGCTCGCTCTCACACGAATTCCATTTTTAAACCTAGTCGCCCTTCTGTGCTAAGCTTGTGAAGCCTGGTAGGGCTGAAGGAAGAGTTGTCTCCACAGCCTTGGAGGGGACAAACCCCGAGGCTCAGGCGCCCTTTGTTTCTGGTTTTGGTTTCCTCGGGTGCAATGCGATGGGGGATGGGCCGAGAGCCAGCATTTTAGGTCGCCGGTCAGAGCGCTTCCAGGAGAATGGGGGTGGGGGAAGGCAAAGGAAGACAGCTGGTGGAAAGATGGGGTCTGATTTGGCCTCCGGGAAAGTTGCAGGACCTAGTTTAACCGTGGGGCGGATAGTATAGCAGAGGGCCAGGGAAGGAAACTCGTAGGATTCCATTGGCGAGTGTCTCCAGGTAGAAGTCGCGGTTTGAAGAACTGATTTTGGTTTGGGGCCATCCTGAGAGTGAGTCGGGGAGGCTGAGGCAGGAGTGTGCACCTTGACTTCCCCAGCCTTCCAGGAGCTGGGAGGGCAGGAGACGGCGGGGAGCTGCGGGCTCGGTGCCTGACTGTCCTCCGCAGCCGCCGCCCGCCCGCTCCCTCACTCGCTTTCTTTCAGAACCAAGTGGAAGCGACAGACCGCAGTGGGCCTGGAGCTGCTGGCAGAGGCCGGGAACTACTCCGCTCTGCAGAGGATGTTCCCGTCGCCTTATTTCTACCACCCAAGCCTGCTGGGCAGCATGGACAGCACCACAGCGGCGGCGGCGGCCGCGGCCATGTACAGCAGCATGTACCGGACTCCTCCGGCACCCCACCCGCAGCTGCAGCGGCCGCTGGTGCCCCGCGTCCTCATCCACGGCCTGGGGCCTGGGGGACAGCCGGCCCTCAACCCTTTGTCCAACCCCATCCCAGGCACTCCGCATCCCCGGTGAGGAAGGAGGGACCCTGCCGAAGCCCTCCAGTTCCCATTCCGCCCCGGACAGCTGCCCTGCCTCTCCCCGCACCAGGCCAACAGGAATAGAGGCTGAGGAGTCAAAGGGGAGCTCACCGGTGGGCTGGGGTCCCCAAGGACCAGCCAGCTCTCTGCTCTCCATCTGCCCCCTCAGAGGCAGGGATGCAAAGCTCCCAACAGTGTGAATGGCCCCACTGAAAGGCTACCAGTAAGTGAAAAACACCCACAAAAGCAAACCCTCGACTTCTTTTTTAACAGAATGACTTTAGGGACCCGCGGAAGGGAGGGAGGGGGGAGGGCTAAGAAGGGACGAGAGAAGGGCGTGGAGAGGGGCTCTCTAGCAGAGAGAATTGTTGCTGGACGTAGCCTGAAGTTCACCCCCGGGCAGAAGGTGATTTCCTGGACATCCAATCTGCCTCAGAGCAGAGGAGGGGGATGGAGAACTTTGCACTGATTTCTCATGAGATTTTTTTTTCTTTTGGAAAAAGTGGCATGCTACATAATATGAAAAAAATGTACATTTGAAAGACTGAGTGATAAGTGATATATCATATTTATTATATGTTGTCCAAAACAGAGTCACTTATATACGTCAGTAAAAAAAAAACATGATTTTTCTTTTCATGTCTTTTTGATTCAGTAAAATAAATGCTTAGACAAAAGTATAGATTTTTCTGTGATTGAAAATTACAAAAATAAAGTTTATCTTTTTTTAACAAGCGATGAAATCCCAGGGAGCTGATTTTACTTGAAATAGCACGCACCGATGATGAAACGCGCGACTTGGGCGCAGAAAAGCATCCCTCCACAAAATCTGTCGACTTTGGGCTGTCTTGATGACAGACCCTCCTTTTCGGGTGCCTGCCTTTTCTGAGCTGCAGAGACTACGTTTAGTACCTGTCTTTTTATGCGGATGGTTTAAAGAATGAATACTTGTTTGTGGACTGTTAGTGCTAGCAAAATAGGCAACCGACTTTCCCTGCTGTTCCCGTCTGGATGTGAAGGCTTTGCGGTGTGTGGTGATTCTTCTGTCTGCCCCTCCCCTTCTAGCGCTCTCTTCCTAGGGTTGTGAGAGTCCCGAGCACTGGCCAGCGAAGCCAGCAGGAGCCCGGCGGCAGGCGGACACCAGGCCGGCCTTGCAGCTGTTCAGCCGCCCGGGGCTGGGCACTCGCACAGCCGGACAGCCTGCGAGCGAGAGGCTGCAGGCCGAGCAATTAGGACGCCCCGGGGGACGCTGAGTGCCCCGCTAGCAAACCCTTGTCGCTGCTTTGATCCTTGCCTTCTTAGTCCCCAACGGCGACCTTCCAGCCCCGCAGCCCCTCACCTAGTCGTTCGCCCTAATGAGTTCGCTGTGCTTCTGTCTGTGGAGCGGGAATACAGCGTCAAACTCTAGTTGAGACAAGCTTGCCAAGTCTTGTTATCTGTGCTTCTGGAAGGGCTGGCACCCAAAAGGAAAGATCTTGCCCAGCGTGTAGAGTGTAGAGGAGGGCCTTTCGGGACTTCTCAGTGTGTGTGTGTGTGTGTGTGTGTGTGTGTGTGTGTGTGTGTGTGGCAGCACCAGGGCCAGACCTTGATTTTAGACTGCAGGTGGCCAGGGCTGACTCTTTACCAAGCCCAGCAGTAAGGGTTGCACCAAGGAAAACTGTAGGGAGGAGGGGCAGACTAGACACAGCTACCTAGCTGTTCAGGTTCCTGTTTGGCGTCAGGTCACTTCCTCAGCAGCGGGGAGACCTGGTTCTACCAGCTCCCCCTTTCCTCTAGCCTCGGTTCTGTCCCGGGGCTCTGACAAAGAGACCAGAGACGGCTAGTTCACTTTCAGACCAGCTGGCTTTGCTTGACGCCTTAAGCTTTGCTTTAAAAAAAAAATGTTTTAAAAAAATGTAGCGATGTGGAGCTGAACTGCAGAGGGGTTGGGAGGAGGAAGGAAGGCAGGAGATGAGAGCAGGGAGGAAATTGCCCCTGCAACCTTGATCAGACCGCGCTGATTAGGGAGTGGCTTGCAGATCTCCCTCCAGCTCCTCAACCGAATCAAAATGGTCGAGGTCTTTTTATGATTCTAACAGGAGTCTGGGCTGACCCTTCTAATTTTTTGCCCGCTGAGTGGAGGTAAACTCAGACAGCTGGGCTTGGCGGGAAAGAGGACATCACTTTGTCCAGCGGAGAGGCCCAGTGCCTGGACCACTCAGCAGACTCTCCTGTCCCGTCTTAGCTTTGGTTGAATTTTTAAAAAAATCAAGCTTCAGTAGTTTAGGAGGGTTTGCCTAAGCCTACAAATTCTAAGGCGTGAGGATGCTGAATAGTGTCTGTTCACGCTGGACCTGGGTTTGGTGAGTTTGGGACCCAAGAAGGGGACCTAGGAAAGCACAGGTTTCACGGGTGGAAAGAATCCACATAAAAGATTATCCAAGACCATATGCACAAACATATACACCCAGGCAAGGCTTTGGCACCCATTGGCACCTGCTGGTTGCCAGGTCAGTCTGAACTTGGACTCTGTGGGTGGTCAGGGCAGGGCAGCCCTTTCTACTCCGTCAGTAATGGCTTTGCATACATCAAAACCCCTGCAAGTCCACCTTTCTTCAGAACCATGCTTTCTTCCCTGCATTTGCTTTGGTTTTGGCTCCTTGCTGTTCTGTGATCATTAGATTGGGGTGCTGCAAGAGGAATGGACCCGGGGAGAAAGCTGGGTCCCCGAGTTCTTTCCTCTCCTTCAGTATTGCTGCAGAGGAGACCTGTAACCACGCTACTGCTTAGAAGTCAAGTGTAAAAACTGGTTCATTCCTTTACAAGGGGTCTCTTTTTCCCTGGTGTGGGGTGGGGTGATGGCTGATGGGTGAGAAACAAGGAGGAAGCTAATGTGTTTTCTTCACAGATAACTTAGCTGGAGAAGTGGCTGCCACTGGCTGCACCCCCATGTTTCCCCACTTGCCCTCCCGCTGTCTGCTCTCTGGACTGATTCAGGGAAGTCTAGACAAACAGAAACTCCTGGTGACATTCTTTGCTTTCCATAGGCACACAAGAAAATGAACTTGTATCAGAGGGCTGCTCAGAGCTCCACAGAGGTTCATATCCCCAAGGTTTGCTGGCCTTGAGACCAGCGAGCAAGCAGTACAGATCTACAGATCTGAAATCTACTTGTTGGAGAAGCGAAAGTTTCTGGCCAGCAGCCAGTTCTTGCAGCCCAACTAAGCCATTTTCAATAAGTTGCAAAGTAACACTTGCTGCTTGGCTCCAGCCCCAGCAAATAGATTTACCTCCCTGTATCAATTTATTTTTTCTCCCCCCCCCAAGGAAAGCCCACACAGAGGCAAATTAGCCAATTTCCTGTGTTGCTGCAAAAACAGTTTTCCCTTAAACAAAGTCTGCCCCCTCCTCCCACCCACAATCTGCCTCCTGCCTAGGCAGCCCTTCAGGATCCTTTGCTCAACTCCTACCCCTTGAACAAGGCAGCGTGGGAGTAGTTTGTTTTGTTATATTTTTAACTTTCTAAAAATATCGGGAAAAGCCCTTCCCAGGGCTAAAGAAACTTTAGTGCCTGTTAAACCACGAGTCCACTGGAACGGCTCTGCTGGGTTTTTGAAACAGTCAGGCAGGGCTTGAAATCAACATGCTTGGAAAATAAGTCCTGGCTTCTCACAGCCCCGAGGCTGGCCAGCAGCAGATCAATGTTTCCTCTGCAACATGGAATCCTTGTTGAGGGAAAGCAGGCCTGCTCTGTGTCCTGCTTACTGACCACAGAGAGATGTGGGCGTGGGTGAGTGGGGCTTTCTCTAGGGCTGACCTGGTGGACTCTGGACCAACTTCTTCAGGCATCTCTGGCTTAGTCTTTGTCCAGTCCTTTCTTGAGGGAAATCCAGTCCTCTCTATTACCCGGGTCTTGTCTTTTCCTTCTTTCCTTCCTTCCTTCTTTCCTTCCTTCCTTCCTTCCTTTTTCTTCTTTTGTGAGTTGGTGCCCAGTGCCCAGTACCTGTCCACGTCGTCTCTAAAACAACATGCTCCTGGCATGCTCCTGGCCGGATGAAAGTAAGTGTGTGTGGGCTAGGTGATGGTGAGTGGGTGGGGCAAGGGAGGTGTCACTAGCCTTTTGCATAGGAAAATCACTCCCATAATCTGGGGGAGGTGGGAGAGCTCAGAGGAGCCCTTTGCCTCACTCCCTTCTAGCTGAAACGTGAAGGCCTCTGTCATTTTGAGTTTTGCTGGGTCGTCGCCATTCCGTTTCCTCCTCTTCCCGTCTGTGACTCTTTATGGCGGTCTCCCAGCTTCTCCCTCCTAGCACCACAGACAGCTCCCAGGTCGCGCTTGGAGTCTGAAGCAGACGCAGGCGGTTCCAGGCCGAACCCAGGCTACCGCGGAGGTGGGGGGGGGGCGGAGTGTGCGGCTCGCGGGGGAGGTCCCGAGGTGATTACCAAGCGCCCTCCCCGGCAGAGTTTCCTGATTAACCCTAAGCCCAAACAGGGTCACATTCCAAAGAACACAATCTTCAGATCAATAAAGTGATTCAAAACCCCGAAGATCTGGGGGTAAGTAGCGCTCTGCGACAGAGCGACTCTTAACCAGCCCCGCTACCTCCACTTAAATAGTTCTCAATGGAAGGCGGCCTGGGAAGAGCCGGGCCCGTTGTCTGCAGATCCGAAGCCTCGGCGGCCCCTCCTGCTTCGGTCCCGCGCTCGCGTGGCCTCCGGAGGAGGCTGCTCTGCAGGTCGCGCCGCGCGGGTCGGAGATCTGCAGCGCTTTTCCCTCCCCGCGTGGCTCACGACTCGTCGCGGCCCCGTGAACGCGGGTGGGAGTCCCTGAGAGCAAACCGCGTGGCTAGAGCGAGGTTGAACTTGATTTACAAAAGCAAGTTTGTGGCCCTCGGTGCTGCCTGTGGGAGGCCATGGCCTAGTGGCACGCCCCGGACTGCGGGCCAAGCAGGACGCAGCAGGTTCTGGCGCCTCGAAGCTCCTGCTGCTGGCACCGGGCACCCGGGCTCTGTGCTAGCCTGGTCTCCGGGCCGTCTGGCGGGCTGTAAGTTCCCGTGTTGGTGACAGAGGTGACAGATGAGTTTCAGGATGGCATATCTATGAAGGGTACCTATAGATAGACCTGGGTCAAAATTCCAGACATTTTTCAGGAGCACTCGTCGGGATAGCCTACCCTAGGGCAGTGTTCTGCCCCCTTTGTGCGTTGAGGAGGGAATGAAAAGCCGTCTCCATCTCCTGTGAAGATAACAAACATAAAACAAGTTTGTGGCTTTTTGCTTCCAGACCCGCCGCCTGCTTCCCTCTTCCTAAGGACTCAGAATGGCTTGAAGATTAAAATTTTTCTTCGGTTTTTGGAGTCAGTTTCTTCAATCTTCTGGCTCCGTTCTTCCTCTTCCTGGCTGGGTTGGAGGGGTAGAGTGTTAATGGGAATTAGGCACCAACTGGGGTTTTTAGGAGTGTGAATTATCCACTTTTGTGGGTGCAGGCATCTTGAAGATCAGGGTTTTCACCAGAGCCCAAGAGGCCTGGAGGAGAAGGTGCGCAGAGGCCTCCGTTAGGCAGTGTCTACAGGAAAGGGATGGCCATGTTTTCTGTAGAGAAATGGGAAGTTATAACACACTGGTGTTGCACCCCTAAGCCACAAAACTGGAGTGCTCTGGTGGAAGGCAGACTGCTCTAAACGGTGTCTGAGTGCTAGGAACCGGCCTGGAAGGCTGTGCTTCCCACAATACCACGGGGCAGCCAAGCTGTGTGGGACAGTTTCCAAATACGGGGGAGTCCGTCGGCAGGTCTCTTACAGCCAGGTTTCCTGCTGAGTGAATAGATTTTTTTTAATGATTTAGTTTTAAATGGACTTGCTAATATGTCTAATTTCACTAAAATTGTCCCGATGTTACTCACGACGTGTTTCTCAGCCGCTTGAGCTAACATTTGCCTCCTACAAACTGGGGGTCTGCAGATCTAAGGGGAAGGCGTGTGTACCCCAGATGAGCAGCTTCCCACGGAAAGTAGGGAGTGTCAGGACCTTGGTGACTTTAATGCGTTACTTCCTTATATGTCCCATTTCCCAGAAATGGTTTATTAGTAGGAGCTTGCCAAGCCGTGTCATTTTAAAAGGGACATCCGTGTGCTCAGTGGCCTTGCGTGAACACACTGTGTCGTCACTTTTGTGAGTAATGGCAGGAGGGTCACTTCTTTCCTTGCTGTGAAGTGATAGATTGGGCCAAAATCTCACACACAACACAAACTGACGAACCGGAGCCCTTTTGCATTTTTTCCTTTGCCTTTAAAATTTCTGGCGGTCCACATTTTCGCCCTTCTTACGAACCTCTGGGTTTACGTCAGAGCTAACTACCAAAAGGCAGGTTCTTTCCACCTCCTCCTGTTGTACCTCCCCCCACCCCCACCCCTAGTACTGGTGGCTGTGCTCGCCCCGCCCACCTTAGCCCCGTCCAATCAGAGAGCGGCGACAGCCTCGTTTGTGCGGGTTGCAGGATTCCTTTCTTTTTGCTTCCATTTGTTTGAGTCCGGGGAAGAAGCTACCCAGATGTCCTAGACTGCAGAAACGAGGCCCAAACTCTGATCCGCTGCTGTTTTCTCTCTCGCTCTTAGTTAGTTTAAAATCCTTTGCCCCCTCCAGTGCCCAGAGGATGCCGCCACGCAAGTTGCTTGTGCCATCTGCCTTCTCTGGGGCCTCATCATCCCTGCAAAAGGCTCAATTATTTTCACGTACCCGAACTACACCCACAAAGACGCTTATTAGGGTAGCACTGCCCCTCCCATCCCATTTAAGACAGCAGTAATGGCTACTTTCATTCCTGGGACTGGAAGCGGATTTGGGAGCCACTGGAGAGCCAAGGGGAAAGGCCTGCCAGGGGATTGATTGGAATTTGAGGCCCGGTGTCTGTTTTGCTCTCCAGTTTCCTGCTCGATTTTGTCCTGATTTTAACTTTGTTCTTGCAGATGTGTGGGGTGTTTTCGAAGGGGACAGGCTAAACATTCCTATAGAGGGATGTGAGAGAGAGAGAGAGAGAGAGAGAGAGAGAGAGAGAGAGAGAGAGAGAGAGAGAGAGAGAGAGAGAGAGAGAGAGAGAGAGGAGGGAGAGAGAAAACTAAATTTACAAGTTTATTGTATCTTATTATTAATTAATTTTTGGATCAAGGTTTTGAAAAAGCAGCAACTATTCAAAGTGCACTCGACCCCCATCCCCACCGCAGCCCCTCAGGAAGCAGCCTTTTGCTTGGCAAGATGCTTTACAGCCATCAACCATCTCCTCCCTTAGGATCTGTGACTAATACTTGGGTCTGCTCAGAAATTTGGCAAAAGGATATGACCAACAGATGGTTGGTAAGAAGAACTGATCTCAGCCCGATTTCGGAACTGGAAAGAGTCTCAAGTTACCCGGTTACCAACTGGAAGCATCAGGTCTTTCTATAACACATTTCCTTAGTAGCCCCCTTTTTAACTCCTGTCCTCTCTTCCACCCCAACCCCAAGGATAGACAAGGAAAAATGAAAGAAGAAGCTGCAGGATTCCAAGATGACCCCCGAGGTTAACTCTATGTGTCCTATGTCCACCTCCGGCAGAGGAATGGCACTCTGTGAAAGTAATGCGTGCATATTACAGAAATGTCTTGGAATACTGGAAAAGAGGGCGATACCCGAGAAAGTCCCTCGCAGAATCTGGCTGATTATTTCCAGGTTTTGCTGACTGTGCATTCTATACAGTTGTACATATTTCAACTTCCGCTTTTTCTTTATTAGAGCATTTCTCCATGTTCTTTAAAACTCTGTGTTTGTATGGTATTCGGTGTGCAGTAGTCCTTCCTAGGAACTGTTAGCCCTTCTTCTAGTAACACGCATTATTGGATTTATTATAGCACTGAGGGTCCAGCCTAGGTTTACACATGTGAAGTTGATGCTCCACGACTGAGTTACCCTCCTGCTTCACTGCTGGACATTTAAATCCTTTTTATTTAAATTTTTATCAGTTATCTATCTATCATCTGTCTATCTACCTACATATCTGTCATCTGTCTACATGCCTGTCCATCCATCTATCTCTCTCTATCATCTATGTATGTATGTATGTATGTATGTATGTATGTATGTATCTATCTGTCTATCTATCTATCTATCTATCTATCTGTCTGTCTGTCATCTGTCTACATGTCTGTCTATCCATCTATCTCTCTCTATCATATGTATGTATGTATGTATGTATGTATGTATGTATGTATGTGTCTGTCTGTCTGTCTGTCATCTGTCTACATGTCTGTCCATCCATCTATCTCTCTCTATCATCTATGTATGTATGTATGTATGTAT
>NC_022027.1:55842151-55845405 GCF_000317375.1 Microtus ochrogaster | reverse complement strand
GGGAAATGGGAAAACGGGGAGGAGGCGGAAAAATTTTTTTCAACAACTAAAAAAAAAATAAACAAAAAATAAACAAAAAAAATTGTCAGCCTGCTTAGCAGAACAGGCATCCACAGAGAGGGAAAGGTGGACAGCTGCCCCCCGACCAAGGGAGCACTTCACTGCCCAGTGTGCCTTAGTGTATGCGCTCATGTGTGTACGTGTGTATGCATGTGTATGTGTGCTTGTGTGCATGTGCGCACATGTGTGTTCGTGTGCATGTGAATGTGTGTGTGTTTTCTGACCTGTCTATGTGTCAGTAGAAGCTTTATCTTCCAGGGCTTTTTTTTTTTTTTTTACCTGACACACTTGGTAGGAACCAAATTCAGGTTAAGGAGAAAAAAATTATAAAAAACCATAACCTACAAAGAACTTTGATTGTGGGGGTGGGGGATTAGGTAAAAGAATGAAACAGCAGCCGTCTAGCCTTTCATTTGCGTGACACACATTAACGGGCCATACAAGTTCCAGGCGAACTGTCTTGTTCCCTTGTCTCCAGGAGCCCATGTAGGGTACTTTAATTGCCACATTTTCAAACCGATATAATGGTGGGGATGTCTTAGTAATTACCTTAATGAGATAACACCTCTCCTTCCCTCAACCTACTCATTATCACGCCTCTTGTTCAAATTTCAACTACAAAGAACTACACTTGTAAGAGAAAAAAGTCTGAGATGTATTGTTCCAGGTCTCAGTCCTGTAAAATATCCACATCGCGTGTATCTTAAAATCTGAAAGAAATAGTACACACGGCAAATCAAAGATGTGAAAGGAACGGCTTTAGATAAGTAAACTAAACATCTGGGTGCCCTTTAATTATTCTTGGTCGGATTCTCTGCCTTGACCTATGGTGAGGGGAAGGTGCCAAAATGATGAATTTTAAGATGTCGGGCTGTGAAGACACGCAGCTGCAACACTGATGGGTTTAGGAAGGGATGGTAACAGGGTTAGCTGCATGTGAAGTGTGAATTGAGATTTTTGCAAAGAGACTGTGATTGCAGATGGGCATAATGTTGTCCCCTTGCATGAAATCTTGCTATTATTGTATAGTGGTCAGACAGAGTGTGAAATGACTTATTACTTTTCTTTTATTCTTTAATGAAGTTGCTTAGAGCGGCGGTAACGCTGCTAGTCAATATTAGCGATGCACACACATGCAGAACCCTATATGGCAGGTGCTGAAATATTAAATATTTATTTAGTTTTGACTCTTTCCCCTAATTTTCATGAATATCCATATGCAAACAGAGGCCCTTCTTCCATATAGACAAGTTTGTACTGATTTGTGTGCCTGCACTTACCCTTATTATCCTATATAAATATCATACAAGGCCCTGAAGAATGGAAAGGATTTCAATGGCCAAGAAACTCCCACGGCCCTTAAGAAGTTTTTTTTTTTTTTTTTTTTTTTTTAAATATGCTACAGTCTCTGGTCAGATTTCCTCATGAAATTCTGACCAGAAGATTCTCTTGGATGACTGTGGAGTATCCATCAGTCCCTCACCATGGTGGCTGGAACAAAGCAGTAAAGACTCAGTATGATTCGGCTTCTAGCACTGTTGGGGGCGTTTGGAAGAGCAAATCATGACCTTTGGCGTGTGTGTGTGTGTGTGTGTGTGTGTGTGTGTGTGTGTGTGTGTGTATATATATATATATATATATATATAACAGAGTCCATGTCTTTCCACTGTCTGGTGATGAACGTTCTCGTTATGAGCCCATACTGGAAATCTTTTCCACTGTCTGGTGATGAACGTTCTCCTTATGAGCCCATACTGGAAATCTTTTCCACTGTCTGGTGATGAACGTTCTCCTTATGAGCCCATACTGGAAATCATCTTTTCTTGCTTCCCCAGCTGGAAGAGCAGGAAGAAGCCAGCTTAGGAGACACGCTGCCATGATGTCCAGAAAGACACAACATTCCCTCTCCTCCCACAGCCCTGCTTTTCCCTCCAGATGTTCCTATTTAGACAGCAAGATTTACGGCTTTCCTAAAGCTCAGTTTTTGGAGGTTGAGGATTCTATAAACTATAGAAAGGCTTTATATGGTGTATAAGATTCATAATCACACTTTTCGTTTGTTGGGTTTGTACTCTAGATGTGAATAATGAATGATTGAAAGCCAAAGAAACCTTTGACCTGGGTTTTCCTTTCAATTGAAACTCTGACTTTTTTCCAAGAAAGATGAATTGGAATTTGTTCGCATTTTCCATGTTGTTCTAGAGTTTTATCTGGATCAAAATACTTGTTTCATGGTTTGGAATATCTACAGAGTCAAACAATGCTCTTCAGAACAGCACAGGTCAGTCCTCAGAAGCAGGGGCCACTAACCTAAAATAAGGGTATTTCGTCTTGTCCCTCAGTACCATATTGACCAGCCTGTTCCCCTACCTTCTTTTGGCTTAGTTTGCTCCATAAATAGAATTCCACAGTTATGCATTTCCTTCTTGGCCAACAGCATAGGGTCATTCATACTTATTTAGGTGGAATATGGAAATAAACACAGCACCTCTTCTTTTTCTTTTTTAAGTTGACAAATGTTATTTTTTATTAGGAGCATTTTGGCGTGACAGGGGCCCGATGGTGCAGTTTCTTTCAAGATTGTTCTGTAGACAATATTATGGAGTACTATATAGAAAGAGTACCTTTTTTGTTGTTTTTTGAGATAGGCTTTGTCTGCATAGTTCTGGTTGTTCCAGAATTTGTTCTATAGACCAGGCTGGCCATGAACTCACAGAAATCCACCTGCTTCTACCTCCCAAGTGTGCTACTACTGCCCAGAAAGGACAGTTTTGAAGGAATAGAATTTGTGGGCTATTATAACTTTGCATGTTTGTCACACCAACCTCAGGAAAGATGAGCCTTCTGCTGTTTACATGGGAAACATTGGCAGCTGTAGTTAGGGACCGCTGTCTGCTTATTCCACATCCCCAGTGTTCAGTGTGGTGACCAGCTCCTGGGCTACTCAGATTAATCCCTATGTAGCTATCTGAAAGAGAGTGTACACGAGAATCTGATTATGACATTGTGCGAGAACTTGATTCAATACTTATGAATTCTAGTAGTCGGGTGTGGTGGCACATACCTTTAATCCCAGCACTTGGGAGGCAGAGGCAGGCAGATCTCTGTAAGTTCAAGGCCAGGCTGGTCTACAAGAGCTAGTTCCAGGACAGGCTCCAAAGCTACAGAGAAACCCTGTCTCGAAAAACAAAACA
>NC_022027.1:55840922-55841503 GCF_000317375.1 Microtus ochrogaster | reverse complement strand
CAAGATGGGACTTTTTTTTACAGAACGGTCAGGGAACGGCACAACAAAGCATTGATGATGCAGTCTTAAAGGGAAATCCTTCCTCTCTCTTCTCCTCAGCTGCTCCTAATTCTAGATTTATGTCCAGAACATTATTCTATACACACTTTGGATCACGACTAGTGAATTTGTACCTAAAAGTACCTTCAGTGTGCGATGTTTATATTATATATACACACATGAGTTACATACACATCTCCTTTTGTCCCTGGTTTCTAGCACAGTTACTCAAAAAACGTTGCTACTCAGAAAAGTTAATATATTTGAACATGAAGTCACAACTGAATGAAAAGCAACATACACGAATGACGTTTATGGGGGGCATGCATGCCTTGATCGGAGGAGTCACGGGCAATATTCCATTATATTTTAGTTACCTGGCTTGGAAATCTTAGAGATGCAATGTGAATTTATTACTAGCATTGGTCATGGTGACAATGGAGTAGAATTTCAAAAATTGATGCTGACTTTTGTGTAGTAGAGTTCAGTGGAAAGCCCACCTGCTGAGCCCACACCTGAGTGATGACATCATCCGCTCACTC
>NC_022027.1:55838698-55840516 GCF_000317375.1 Microtus ochrogaster | reverse complement strand
CCATAGGTCTGCGATGATTTGTTTAACTTTGTCGTTGTTATCGGTGTGTAACTCATGGAATAACCTTCTCCCAAGTTTTCTACTTTCTAAAACTAAGTGCCAAGCAGTGAGCAGATGCCAAGGACCCCCTTGGTTCTGCATGGAAAACTGTAGTCTAAGTTGTGTTGGTGAGCAACGTCAGGCAGTTGGATAGGCCTAGAAAAGGAACAGCAAGGTTGTCATCTTATTAAGGATGTTTCTAGCAGGGTACTGACAACCAGGGAAAGAAATTGAGTTAGTAATTTAATAGGTATAATTCAGAGAGTAAATAGACGCGTCAAGACTTCATGGTTAATGGGATTATCTAACAAGCTTGTTAATAAACACTGCTAATAAAAATAACGGCTTTCAAAATGAAGCTACATTAGCAACCACTTTTTGCTTGAAGTACTTGGTACTGCTGTTCTGTATTGTTTGATGCTTTCTAAGCTGGACTCTGGCACGTGTGGCAGAAGAGAGAAAGGGATGCCCTGCTCATGCAGAACTCCTGTCTTCAGATTCTCTTTGTGTTTTCCAACACCCAAGCTCGAAGAGTCTTGAGAACGGAAGCCCACCAACAGGAAAATCTGCAGCGTCTTGTCAGGTATTATTTATGTATTATTATTTTGCTGAAAAGATGTGAAAATATGAAGAATTAAAAACAGTAGCTAAAATAAGTTATAATGGCTTGCACCCAAAACACACTGTGGAGACAAAAAATATAATAACTGCATATTTTCATTATTCTCTAACAAAATCTGTCTGATAGTTTAAAACCTATTAATTGGATATTGTAGCCACTCGCCAAAGGGATCTGACTGTAATAAGCAGACTTTCCTTCCAGGGGACAAAATAGAGTTAATATAATTTTACATGATGAATATAGTTTTTTTATACTACATAATTTGTGGATATGAAAAGTGCCTAGGATGTTTTGAAAAACTGTATTAAGATATTTCATAGGTGGATTTCAAATTTCCTAAATTGTTTTCGCATCAAGATATTTGATGGGAAAGTTGAAAACAAACAAAGCAGGAATCTTAGAGACACAACGACTCCCTCCAGAGTGCCTGCATGGTTCATAATTCACAGGGGACTGAGACTCAAGTGGCCTGTACTTTTTTATGGTACAAATGGGATTAATATTGTGCTTCACAGATACAGCATGCCCATAGCAGAGAAATCACCTCTCAGCTCTCTGCTACATCAAGGCCTAGGGGAAAGGGCATTACAATGTTTTTAAACTTACAGAATAAAAAAGATCACAGGTAATAATTTATCCAAAAGTTGAGATGATTTTAGAATTATTATAGTCCTTTCTTTCCTAGGCCACCAGGATCTATTCACATTAAGCATGGCTACGATTCATATTTATTGCTTTTGAGGCATTGAAATATGCCATCGTTTTTTCAACTTGGGTATTGTTTTGCCGGCACATAAACATTAAGGCTATCTGTTCCATTTCTAAACCACCATAGCTCCAGTAATGAAGTGGATCCTAACATGTGGATGAACATCCTTCCTGAGTGTTCCCTGCGTCATACCTTTCCCAACACGGCAGCCAGGTAGGCAGCCAGGCAGGCAGGGTAGACAGGCAGGGTAGACAAGCAGACAGACAGGCAGACAGGGCAGACAGGCAGGGCAGACAGGCAGGGCAGGCAGGCAGACAGGCAGACAGGGCAGACAGGAAGACAGGGCAGACAGGAAGACAGGCAGACAGGAAGACAGGCAGACAGGAAGACAGGCAGACAGCAGGCAGGGCAGACAGGCAGACAGGAAGACAGCAGGCAGGGCAGACAG
>NC_022027.1:55788940-55838228 GCF_000317375.1 Microtus ochrogaster | reverse complement strand
AACTCACAGAGATCCACCTGCCTCTGCCTCCCGAGGGCTGGGATTAAGGGTGTGCACCGCCACCGCCCGGCCAAGCTAGTATTCTTATTTTACAGGCTATGCAGGAAGCTATCAGGGCTGAACTCTAGAACAGGCATTTATTTATTTTATTTTATTTTAATTATTGGTACCTGTGCATATAGCTTTAAGTGCCTACCGTGCTGGAGTCTCCACAGTTTTGCGTGGGGTGGTTGGGTTATCACCACAACATCTAGCATTTGGTGGATCAGGACCTTCCTGCCCAGCTTGTTTACCACCCGCATCCTGGGATTGGCCATGACTTTCTCTCAAACACAAGGCTAGAGACTAAGTCCACGTTTCCTGAGGCAGACAAGAAAACGGAGCACCTTGTCTTTGCAAGAGAAGTTAGAGTTACGGAGCTGTGAAGTCTTCTGGGCCAGACCCCAACCCATAAAAACAAATAACAAACAACAGATACCCCCTACACCCCTAATCAAAGCAAACAAGGGAGCGAGACTGAGATGCTTTGGGAAAGATAACCTTACTGGTGAGATGTCTTACACAGAGGAATTAACACTCAACAAGCATTTTGATTACTTCTCCTATTATAAAGTACTGTTTGATATTTTTAAATGCCCTCTTGGACCTGGGTTACTGCTGGTTGATCCAACCTGAAAGGGTAACTGGAGGCTTTGATGGCGCTGCTGCTTAGGTTCCGCCCAGCGTTTCTTGGCAATGGTGAATCACCCTGGAGTCCTGGCAAGGGGAGTCTTCAGGAGTTGGCAGTGGAGGCAGGCCCTACTCATTTTCTCAGCCCCCCGATCTCAGCTGGTGTCTCCCCCTCCATAGCAACAGTGCAGTGGGGGATTACTGTGTCCCCCTCCCACCTCCTGTGGGAGAATACCACTCTTTCTAAACTGGGATAAATCAGGTCACTGGCCAAATTCAGCATGGCACCATTAGAGTCTATTTCTGGAGAGCAGATGCACATGCAAAGGTAGGCTTTTTGAGGGGCCCTAAAAGAACCACAACCAAATGGAGCATAATTACAACTATATTCCTTTGCAGCTATAGGGCATGTTAAAAATGGTATTTTACCAATAAGAACTAAATGCACATATTCATAACATGTCAGAAAACAAATCCTCCATCTTAAATTTATTCCACAGAGGGCTCTTATTAAATCAAAAATTAACTATGGATAATTATCAAGCATCTAAGTGATAGGTAAGTGCTGTGTTGCTGGGCTTCATTACATGGATTGCTGTGCTGTGAACATTCCCAGTGATTGGAACAAACCTTTGCCAGTGAATGACAAATTTACATATGCATCATGTCAGCCAGCAATATTTTGCAGCTTTAATTGCTTTAGCTTCAGGCGTTCTGCGTCAGAATGGAGTGTTTAATGTCCTGCAAGTTACTTTGTTTCTTTGCAACGTTAAATTATTCTGTAATTTGCCTGCTTCCTTTCTACTGCATTGTGCATTAAGTTCTTTAATAATTTACGGTATAAAATGCATGATGCAGTTTTCAGTAGCATGTCCAGCTCCTTTTACAGAAAGTTTTGGCTATGTGGGTGTTCCGAAAAGCAGAAAACCTGAGATGCATTTGCATAATACGTTCATCTCTATCCTATATTTCACTTGAAAAACTTCTGTTAAAATTTTAATGTGCACTACATTGTGTGTGTGTGTGTGTTTTTTTTTTTTTTTTTTTTTGAGACGGGGTTTCTCTGTGGTTTTGGAGCCTGTCCTGGAACTAGCTTTTGTAGACCAGGCTGGTCTCGAACTCACAGAGATCCGCCTGCCTCTGCCTCCCGAGTGCTGGGATTAAAGGCGTGCGCCCCCCGCCCGGCTCTTTTTTTTTTTTTTTAAGACAGGGTTTCTTGCAGTGGTGGTGCACACTTTTAATCCTGGCACTTGGGAGGCAGAGGCAGGTGACTTTCAGTGAGTTGGAAAATGAGCACCAGGACAGCCAGGGCTGTTACACAGAGAAACTTTGTTTCGAAAAGACAAAATCCAAACCAACCAACCACCACCAACAACAACAAAAGACAGGTTTCTCTGGATAGCCCTGTCTTTCCTGGAACTCACTTTGTAGACCAGGTTGGGCTCAAACTCACAGAGATCCACCTGCCTCTGTCTCCCGAGTGCTATGATTAAAGGCATGTGCCAGCAAGACAGGCCCAAGATTTTGCTCATCTTATTTTATAAGTGTTTTGACTGCATATATTTATGTTCTGAGATTAGAAGTGTACACCCCATACCTCACTCCACCTAGTACCTTTACAGTAGAGTATATTATTTTATTTGAGGACAGAGAATTGAAGTCACCTGTGCTCAGTCAGTTTCAATGGAAAATTTATCAAAATTACATTACTATTTACTTGAGTTATATTAATTTTACCCATTGGGAGCTGACCTTAGGTCTGTTCGTAAAGATTAGCCGTTGAGTTACTGTCTCCAACTTTGACGCCACCATTCACACTAAAGAAATTAGTGAAGTTCCCCGAAGGTTGCAGAGTCAAAGGTGCCCACAAATGCTCATCTCTCCCAGAAATGTTGATTGCCTAATCCTTAGCTATATAATTTATAATTGTCAAAATAATATTCTTAAAAGTAATAACGTATTCCTAAAACAGTGTTTTTGTTTTCAAAATTTCATGAATAAGTTAGATTTATGCCTTTGGATACCTATATCTGAAAAGATAGAACATGTCATTTAAAACTTAAAAAGGAAAATGCATACATTCTTATATTAATAAAATTATGTTTTTTCCTTTAGTCATTGTATTTTTCTGTTGAGTGTCCTAAGTGCCTTTGGACAAGTTTAAATTTTGTTTTTTCAGCCTTTCTGATTTTTAAAAACAGGAACAAACACTGTATTGTTTTCCTGAATGGGAGGGATTTCTAGTCTCATCTATTATCTAACATATCTTCAAGAGTATGTACGTATGGATGTGTGTATGTGTGTATGTGTATGTGTGTGTGTATGTGTGTGTGTGTATGTATGGATGTGTGTGTATGTTTGTATGTTTGTATGTGTGTGTGTATGTGTGTATGTGTGTGTGTATGTGCGTGTATGTGTATGTTTGTGTATGTGTGTATGTGTGTGTATGTGTGTATGTGTGTGTGTGTATGTGTGTGTATGTGTGTATGTGTGTGTGTATGTGTGTGTATGTGTGTGTGTGTATGTGTGTGTATGTGTATGTGTGTGTGTATGTGTGTGTGTGTATGTGTGTGTATGTGTGTGTGTATGTGTGTGTATGTGTGTGTGTGTATGTGTGTGTATGTGTATGTGTGTGTATGTGTGTGTGTATGTGTGTATGTATGTGTGTATGTGTGTGTGTATGTGTGTATGTGTGTATGTGTGTGTGTGTGTATGTGTGTATGTATGTATTTTTTGGTGTTTTCCAGACAGGGTCCCTCCACATAGCGTTGCTCTCCTGGAAC
The DNA here is from genome assembly GCF_000317375.1 of Microtus ochrogaster. NCBI lineage: Eukaryota > Metazoa > Chordata > Mammalia > Rodentia > Cricetidae > Microtus > Microtus ochrogaster. The sequence goes on along the minus strand of NC_022027.1, from coordinate 55,834,776 downwards.
TCACTATGCATAGATCAGGCTGTCCTTGAACTCATGGGTCTTCCACATGCCAGAACTAAGGGGGTGAGCCAACACACGACCCAGCTTTCATTCATTTTGTTTTGTAAGTGTTTTGACTCATGTGTATAGGTGCACCGTGGCATGCCTGGTGGCAGCAGAGAGTGGAGATGTCAGATCTCCTGGAACTGAAGACTCCAGGGTGGTTGTTGACCATCATGTCGGTGCTGGAACTGAACTCTGGCTCTCCTGGAAGGGCAGTAAGTGCTCTTCACTGCTGAGCCGTCTCTGCTGTCCCTATTCAAGATGCCTTATTCCTCTGAACCCATAGAGAAAATAGAGTTGCAGGGATATTCACCCAAGGCTGATAACAGTGTGAACATGTTACTCTGTAGTGGTATTTCTGCATCAACTATGTAACTTATGATGAAATTTAAAACTGCTGCGTGGGGATGCTGTGTTGTGGGATATTTGCACACTATGGGAAGATGCATTGCTGCGATTGGTGTAATAAAAAGCTGCATAGACAATAGCTAGGCAGGGGAGGATAGGCGGGATTTCTGGGAGAGAGAAGAGGAGGAGGAGGAACCCAGGTGCCCTGATTATGCCAGGGAGATACTGAAGAGACTGGGTATATGGTCCAAATATAGCTGAGCTGCGTGGAAGAATGTAGATTAATAAAAGTAGGTTAATTTAAGTTATAAGAGTTTGTGGGACAGGCTTAAGCGAATGGCCAAGCTTTCATAATTAATAATAAGTCTCTGTGTCATTATTTGTGGGCTGATGGTCCTGATGAGAAAATCCAACTCCACCGGTGAGATGGTCCAATGATAAGGGTGCTTGCTGTACACTTTGTATATGTATGGTCTTGGGACTTGCATAGCAGAAGAGATCCTACCCTCAGAATAATCTTCACCTCACATGGATGCTGTGGCATGGGAGCTCTCCCCCACAAATAAATAAATTAAAAATGAAAAACAATAAGCTCATGTTTGATGGAACCGTATCTGGAGGATTTGAGCACCTGGCAAAATGTTCTTTGAATTTTTTTCCCCTTAGCATTCTTTTTGGAAGAGCGTGTATCTCATGGGAAAGGTCGCTAAGAGTGATTGTTCTGAGACAGTAGGTCTCTGCTCCCACCATCAGGTTAGTTTTCCTCTATTAGTGAAGTTTCCAGACAACAAGGGCAGCGTTAGGGACACCGAAGCTGAGATGACATCATCAAACTCTAATTTGTGACTTAGAATATGAAGTAGGAAGCCTGCATTTACTTTGAAAGCTTGAATTGAGTGCCTGTTCTTAGTGTTTCCAACCTCATGCTGTCTCTACTGCAAATTCATCGGGGACAGAAGGCATGTCCATGATCAGTGAGAACACTTTCCCGGCACCGGAAAGGGGATGCTTGCACCATCAGACAGACTGAAACGACGGGCAGCCCCATGTTAAGTTCTTTTATTTCCTTGTAGATGGACGCTATGGCCAGGACTTTGTCTGAAGCAACGGTGGCCTCACAGTTCTGAGAGGAAACTCCCACTGTTCGCTAATTTCCAGAACATTCATGGCAATTACTATGTTCCTCCACTAAGAAAGAAGTATGCGAGCAAACACTGATTCTTCTGTTCGCTTCCCTAGGTCGGTGTCTTCTCTTCTTGCTGTCTTGGAAATCAGGAGGAATAAGCTGATACTCAGCACACGCTTGGGGTGCTGAGGGTACAGGTAGGGTGAGGAGCAGGAGCTTGTGGCTACGTCTCTGTATTGAATTTAATTTTTCATTGATAATTAGACTCTTGAAGCCACCTGATATTTTTGACCAGCAGGAAACAAAAGCCCACTGATTGACTCAGGGGATACACGGGAGCGGCCCCCACTGTGCTCACACAGCGGTTCCACAAAGACTAAAAACAAGAGCTGTGGCAAATTGGATCACCGTACAAGTTCTAACTGGCCCATTGTGTACAAGCAGCGAACGGGAGCTGGGATTTCTGAGAACTATTTATTAGCGAAGCGGTGTGCTTTCCTCCCCCACCCCAAAGTTTTCTTTAGCAAACAGCTTTTGCCAAGTTAGATGAGCACGCTAAAATACTTACCAAATATCTTGTTAATTATCTAAAGAGTTGTCCAGACCAGAAGTGTGCCAGTTACATACGGCAAATGGAATAAAACATTTCCAGCCATCATAACAGGCTTTTATATGCGTGGAATTGTACAAAGGACAAACAGACAGCATCGGTCTGTAAGAGTTTACCAAGATGCACAAAAGGAAATAATATTTTAAATTTCAATTGTATTGCTACATGTCTTAATTGGGAGTTTTAAATGAAGCTGTCTCGCTGACAGCTTCTAGTAGCGTGATCGGTTCTAACCATTTAGTACAAAGAAAGGTGTGAAGATGCTAGGCAGTGGCCAGTTAGCAGAAATCAGAGCTACACAAGCCCGGACCTGCACGTCTTGCAGGAGAATTGATAACTCTGGATTTTGTTTTCCATATGAGTAATGCAGAGAGAGGAAGGGAGAAACAGAGGGAGGGACAGAGAGAGAGAGAAAAAAAGAGAGGGGGGGCTGTTTCATTAGTGGCTCATTTGTGTACCATATCTGAGTGTCTGAGCACTGTGTGAGTTGGGATATAGTATGACCATTTCTATCAATGTCACAGGGACAGGGAATACAGAAGCTTAACTATAATAAGGTTCTTGTGGTGACATCAGTTCGGTTTGGGGCATTTGTTCATTTGGTGTTTCCGAAGCACCGTCACATACTTTGTTTCCCAGTCTGTCCGTTCCTCCAGTGGATAAGCTAACTCTATGGGTAATGAGATGTTGGAGAGAGGGACTCGGAGTAACATTGGCGATCATGGTATTCCAGTCAGGAACACAATGGGGACCGTTATGGAGAGGGCGCATGCATATCCTGCTCGTTGTCTTGTTTCTGAGTACGAGGAGTCAGCCATTGAGTAATAACAAACGCCTGGAGCCCACAGGGCGAGAGAAGAAGATGAGGATCGCTTTCTGGCATCTAGAACCTGTCGCTTGGGCAGACAAAAGTCACCACACCAAACAATGGTCAGACTTCTGCCCTGCAGGACGGCAAGGATAGATGCTGGAAGGCCCGATTCTCCCTTTCAGAAAGTGTCCATTTGCTTAGCTGGGAACCTGGTATGGAGTCATTTGTTGTTATACCCCAGAGAAGAACAAAATTTAAGGCAACCCCATTTGACTTCTGGGGACCAACGCAGGCAGTAGAGATTCGTGATCTAAAGCTACAGAGCGACCTCAAAGGCCAGGAAGCCGCAGGGATAGAGTGTGTTGACAAAGATTGGTTTTGTCATTATAATCTTTTAGAAGTGAGAGAAGTTGAAGGGGATACAGTGATCTCTGTGTAAGGGTTCTTCAGTAGGCCACAGTGCAGGGTGGATGGGAGCAAGTCTGTAAGCTACTTGGCACAATTTTACTTTAAAATATAAAACTGTCCGTGAAGGTTGAATGTTTTTGGGTGCCTGTGAATCAAGACTAGATTGATCGGACGTGATTAGCTGTCCTTCCTCAGCTCAGGGGTCATGGGCTGGTGTCTGCCGGCCATGAACTTCTCCCTTGACTGTAATTGGGTCTCCAGCTCCCTTTCCTTTGGTATCCAGCTCCCTTTCCAGCCAGAGCACTTACTTCTAAAACTGCCCATTTACCATCACCATGGGAAGTAGACCCAATCTCTGGATCCCGTGGGTTCCTCTCCGAGGCATTTGACATTTCCACCCTTCCTCTGGTCTCTGAAAACGTCCTTTCTTTGGCTTCTGAGACGACCGTTATTTACTTCTTCCACTTTCGTGGATGCTTGCTCTGCCTCCCTTGATGGATTCCCTTCTTCTCCGTGCACACTCCCCCATATTTTTATTATTTTTTTACCCTTAGTTTGATTCTCAACCCCTTTTACCCAGTGTCTGAATAGGCTCCCTTGGAGACGCTCACCTCCCCCACCTTCTCGTTGGGTGACTCTGGCTCTCCACATCCAGCTCTTGCTGCTCGGTCAGGTTCAAAACTAATTTCTCTTGCATCTCCCACAGTTATCTTAAATTCAACTTCTCAGGTTGGAATTCATTCCCACAGCAGGCATGTTTCCCATATCCCCGAAATAAATGACTTCTTATCATATAGTGCTCAACTGAACAGAGTGCCCAGGACAAGAAACTTCCCAAGATGCTGGTCATTCAGTGTGGAAAACACAGAAGGTCCTGGGCAATCTGAGACTACTCAGCCACCTCCATGATCCAGAAATTCCCAAACCAGATGCTCGTCAGTATTTACCCCCTTGTCTCCCACCTCTGTGGTCTCACTAATCCCAAATCCTGTATCTATCTCAAACATCCCTGAGAACTCCCTCCCATCTCTCAGTAGGACATTTGCATTCAGTCTCTGTTATTTCATATGTGACACACACACTGGGAAAGTTATCCTTGTCTATGTGGCCTGGGGAGTTTGTATCGCTGTCATCCTGAGTGTCACAGTGCCGCTAGCCATAAGCTAGAAGTTATGAAGGGCGAATCTGAAAACATTGAGTTTTGCGGATTAACTCATCAGCTCTTCCACTCTACCACAAGAACCCCACAATAGGGGCCGCGGGCAGCCTCAGGATGGCGACCTTGGTTAGAGGGCAGCACAACATCTTCCACAGCATCAGGACAGATGTTTCCCTCTGACTGGGCAGGAGAACTGTGGGCATTGTTAGCTATTCCAGTGGTTCTCAACCTTCCTAATGCTGTGACCCTTTAATACTTACAGTTCCTCATGCTGTGAGGATCCCCAACCGTAAGGTTATTTTGTTGCTACTTCATAACTGTAATTGTGCTACTGTTACGAATTACAATGTAAATATCTGATATGCAACCCCGAAGGGGTTGAGACCCACAGGCTGAGAACCAAGATCTAAACAGAGGGAGACAGAAGCAGCCATACTTTTCTATGTGGTAAAAGAGCTTGGTCCTGGTGATGGGATCATGGAGTACAAAATAGCGAGAAGATAAGAAACACAGAAATTTGTGGTCTGCATGTGTTCTTCTCCCCGTCCACCCTGTCTTACAAACATGACATCACTTGTCGCTCATTGCTGACACTCTCTGTGGCCAGTGTGCCAGGTGCTGAAACTTAAAAGGTGTGTATTGATTTGAAGATCCATCTGAGCCCTTCTGCATGGAGGGCGAGAGTCACGGAGGTAAAGTAATTCTGTTCTAGCTTGCTCTGCTGACAATGGTTAGGACTTTAGTCTCTGACCGGAACCCAAGAACGCTGCAGGCTAGCAGGTCGTCTTTCCGTAAGGTCAAAGCCTCGACTTTTCATAGTTCTTGACCGTTGAAGCCATTCTCCTGGATCCCACCTCGCTTTGGTGGTAAACACACCCACTTTTCCTTAATTTGATTGTTTATTTACTCCATGAAAATGTGTTAAGCTTGCAAACTTCACAGCTTTTGTGTGTACGTGCACTTTTTGTGTGGGTGTGTAGTGTTTGTGGATGTGGATCTGTGAAGGGAAGAGGCCAACCTCAGCTATCGTTTCTCTGGGGCAACTACTTTTATTTATTTATTTATCACAATTTTTTACAAGTTATTTATTATTACATTATTTATTTTTATTTATACGTGTGTGCGCGCGTGTGTGTGTGCCCACCTGCTTGTGTGTATGTGTTTATTATTACATTATTTATTTTTATTTATACGTGTGTGCGCGCGTGTGTGTGTGCCCACCTGCTTGTGTGTATGTGTGCTGTGTACAGTGCCATGGCTATGAAGAGGGCCAGAAGAGGGCAACAGATTCCTTGGAACTGGAGTTACAAAGGTTGTGAACCTCGCTCTGTGGGAACTAAACCCAGGTGGTGTGCAAGAACAGGAAGTGCTCTTAGCCGCTGAGCCACCTCTCCAGCCTCATCACCTTTTTTTATTTTGTTTGTCTTTTGAGACAGGATCTTACCATGTAGCTTCAGTTGGCCTGTAGCTCACTGTGTAGACCACATACCACATAGACTGGTCTCAAACCCATTTAAGTCCGCCTGTCTCAGCCTCCAGAGTCCTGAGATTAAAGGCCTGTGCCACCATCGCTGGCCATCACTTTGCTTTTGAGACAGGATTTCTCATTTGTTGTAATATGAGCAGCAGGCCGCTTCCCGCCACCTGGCTATCTTTACCCGAATTAATTACACGGAAACTGTATTCTTTTAAACACTGCTTGGCCCATTAGTTTTAACCTCTTATTGGCTAGCTCTTACATATTGATCTAACCCATTTCTATTAATGTGTGTAGCACCCCAAGGTGCGCTTACCGGGAAGATTCTAGCCTACGTCCATCCTGGCTCAGAGCTTCATCGCATCTGCCCCAGAGAGGAGAGCTATCGCATCTGCTCAGAGCGAGGAGAGCTATCGAGTCTGAGCTCACTTCCTCTTCCTCCCAGCATTCTGTTCTGTTTACTCCGCGCACCTAATTTTCTGTCCTATCAGGGCCAAGGCGGTTTCTTTATTTAACCAATGACCTTCCTCCATCACTCAATGGCCTAAAACTTGGGGATTAGGTATGGATGACTGGCCAGCAGAGGTCCTGACATTTCTGGCTCCTCAGTGCTAGAATTGAGAATATGGACCATCACCCCAGATTTAAAAGAAATTATTCATTTTATGTGTGGGGGTGTTTTGCCTGTCTGTATGCCTGTGTACCACATGGGTGTCTGATCCTCTGGAGCCCTGGTCCTCCGGAAGAGAGGTTGGTGCTCTCACCTGCTGAGCTGTCTCTCCAGCCCCACGCCCGGCTTTCTAACTGCGTTTTTTGAGGGGTTGTTGCATCCTAGCAAATGCTTCAGCAAAGGTTCATCTCAAACGGTCTTCTCACATCTTCCTTAGAACTCTGCCGAGGGACAATGCTTCTGTCTGCTCCAGCTCCATGTTCTTCCCCTCAGAATCATGACGCCCGCTACCCTTAAATCAGTGTATAAAACACACTTCATTTGACAGTATTTACCCCGTTGTTTGCTCCGTTCTGGCCGTGTTCTGGCTGGAATCACCCCATTCCATCTTTGCATTCTCCTGCTTCCCTTAAGTACTGAGCATTTACCAGTTGTTAGCTGACGGCATCGACGCATCATTTAAAAGTCATCTGTTTTCTTTTGTAGATTGATATTTTGTATCCTGGACAAGAAAGACAGCGAAGCAGGGGTGAGCTTTTGTTTGTTTTCCCAGGAAGACACACAGATCTGAGCATGCTCTGTACTGCTGTCATTTAGCAGTTCAGGTAGACCCGAATGTTGTTTTGTCTAATCCGGACCTCATCTGTGACATTGCCGTGTGTTTTGAACGTTAAGCTTAGGAACATCCCTGAAATCGCCCGCTCCTAGGAGCAGATGGCAGCCCTTGAACAGCCTCTGGCTGACTCTGCAGAGCCATTTCTCTTCGCGAGCCTGAGTCTTTCCTGCAGCCTGAGCCTTTATCCAAGACTTTTTTACTATTTCCCTCAGGCTGCCATAGTTTAAGTCATTCTCTAGAAGAAAAAAAAATCCCACTAAAGCAGTTCAGTCTTTTGTCCCTCTCCTAACTCTTCAGTTCTGTTTCCTAAACTCTTTAATGTTTGTTCTCTGAGTCGAGACTGGCCTCCTTGGCTTCATAGTTTATTCTCAGTGGGAAAGCATTAAAAATAAGAACTAAACCAGAAAGTTTAAAAAGAAATTTTTTGTGGGTCTCTTCTACACTTTTTAATGTTTAATCTGTTCTAAAAACACAGAAGTTTTGCTAATCAGACCCTTACACTGCCTTACCCTGGAAGCTTAAGCCTTGTGGGCAGAATTTTTATATTTTGACAATTTTTCTATACAACCTTCAGCAGACCACTGGTCTGCAGGCTCACGAACTTGGATCAGCTCTTGGGAGTGTGCTCACATGGTCATCAGAATCAGGAAGAAGATTGTCTCACCAAGCAGACACCCAAGAGTAGGGTGAGGGGAGGGTGAATCTGGTCCAGGAAAGCGGAGCTGTACGTCAGCCATGACATGATTTAACCGGTCTGGTGCTGTGCTGTAGTGCCCATATGGAATTGTATATTTTAAGCAGAGACCAAGACCTTGGATCCCCTGGGTCAGTCACTGGATATAGCCTTCCTCCAGGAGGCTGGTCTAACCTTGGTAAGACAGCTCTTTTCTGTTCTCAGTCCCATGCTTAGCGATAAGACCTCATACACATTTGTGTGTAGATTTTTCTGTGAATGAAAATTTTCTCTCTCTAGCATGAATACCTAGACACAGGAGAGCTGAACCCTGTGGTCAGCCTAGCTTTCATTTTATAAGAAATTGCTTGGTGACATAGGCCTTCAATACCAGCACTTGGGAAGCAGAAGCAGGCAGATCTCTACAAGGCCAGGCTGGTCTACATACCCAGTTCCAGGACAACCGTGGGTGCATAGAGAGACCCTGTCTCATAAAAAGGAAAGGAAAAGAAAGAAGCTAACTTTTCCAGAGTGGTCATATCATATTGCTTTGCTTTCTTCCTCCTTCCTTCCTTCCCTCCCTTTCCTTTGGTGTACGTGTGGTGTTTGCACAAAAAGTCAGTGTCTGACATACTCAATCACTGTCCTTATTTTTTGAGACAGTGACCCTGGAGCTCACCAATTTGACTAGAAGGCTGGCCAGTGAGCTTCCAGGATCTCTGCCTGTCTATCTCCCCAGCGTCGAGGTTAAAGGCACCAACTACCGTGGCTGACTTTTCATGTGGGTGCCGTGACTAGGAACACGGGTCACCATGTGTGTGCAGCAAAGGCTTTGCCTGTTGTGCCCTCCCCCAGCCCTGCTTCCTGCGGTTCCTTCAGCAGCACAGCATTTGAATGACGGCAGCAGGTGAGTGACAGTTGCTCTGTGATTGTCACTCCATATTGTTGGCCTGTGGCTGTTCACTTTCTTTTCTTTTTTACATCAGGAGCTGAACCTTGGGCTTCATATAAATGAGGCAGTCACTACATACATGAGACAGTCACTACATACATACAATAAAGATGGCTGAGAGTCACTCTCAGACAAGCCAGGCTGCAAAGATGACTCTGAGGCCAGCCCAGCTGCCTGGAGGAGGTTTAGACCAACGGAGTCACCTGGAAAGGATGCTCTCCAACCTGGTGATCTGCTGCAGGCTGTGCAGTGTGCTGCATGTTCCCAGATTTGAGAGCTGTCACTTATACTGGGGTATGCAGCTGTCTTTGTGTCATTTCTGCTCCTGTAAGTAACCTGTCACCCATAGTCCTGCAAGTAACCCAAATGGAATTCGGCAGTGTCTTAGTTAGGGTTTCTGTTGTTGTGAAGAGACACTATGACCACAACAACTCATATAAAGGAAAAAGTTTAAAAGAGCTTTAGTCTTTTATGGTCATGTGGGAATCATAACAGCACAAAGGCAGACGTGGTGCTGGAGAAGGAGCTGAGTGTTCTAAATCTGGATTGGCAGGCAGTGGGAAGTGAGTCTCTGAGCCTCATTTTGAGCTTCTGAAACCTCAGACCCCACCCCTGGTGCGGTGATTTGAATAAAACTACTCGCCCCCCCCCAGGCTCATAGGGAGTGGCACTACAGGGAGGTGTGGCCTTGTAGGAGTAGGTGTGACTTTGATGGAGGAAGTGTGTCATTAGAGGGCAGGCTTTGAGCTCTCAAATGCTCACACCAGGTCTAGCGTGGCATTCATTTCCTGCTGCCTGCTGGTATGGTTGCAGAACTCTCCGCTTCTCTCCTTCACCACGTCTGCCTGCATGCTGCCACACTCCCTGACATGACCATAATGGAGTAAACCTCTGAAACTGTACGCCAGCCCCAATTCAATGTTTTCCTGTATAAGACTTGTCATGCCATTGTGTCTCTTCACAGCAATAGAAACTTTGTAGACATCCAGCGACACATTTCCTCCGATAAGACCACGCTCACTGCAGCAAGTCCATATCTCCTACTGCCACTCCCTAAACATTCGAACATCTGGGCCTGTGGGGGCCATTCCTATCCAAATCACCACAGGTAACTTCCGTATTATGTTCTGTCACGGGTTCCCTGTCTGGGATGAGTAGAAGTGTGTTTTGTATCTCAAGAAAAATTTTGTCACGCAATACACTATTATTAGTTAATAAAATGAGCGGCCCCATTTAGAAATAATGTGTATTTATTTGGGGTTCTCTAGAGGATCAGTGCAGAAAGAATGAAGTGTGTATTAAAGGGGATTTATTAGACTGGCTTACAGAATATAGCCTGGGTAGTTCAGGATAGCTGTCCTTTAGAGGACAAGGACCCAGCAGCTACTCAGTCTGAAAGTGGAGCAATCTCAGCAGTCTGGTTCTGAAGGCCTGAAGGGTTCCTGCTGAGCCACTGGTCTTTGGTCCAGTTTGGAAGCCTAAAGCAGGATCCTCCTATTAGCAAGGGAATCGGCAACGGCAGCAGCAGAGTCGAGGAACTTAACCATCAGACAGAAGGAAGGCAAAGAGGCTGGGGCAGAAACTTCTCTTTCTGTCTGGGCAGCCACCAGAAGGTGCCACCCACGCTGAAAAGTGGGTCTTCTTACTTTAGATACTCGGATCAAGTCAGGGTTTCTATTGCTGTGAAGAGACACCATGACCATGGCAACTCTTAGGCAACTCTTAGTAAGGAAAGCGTTTAATTGGGGTGGTGGCTTACAGTTCAGAGGTTCAGTCCATTATCATAATGTCGGGGAACCTGGCCGCATGTAGGCAGATGTGGTGCTGGAGCTGAGAGTGCTACATCCTGCAGGCATCAGGAAGTCAACTGACAGTCACACTGGGGTAAACCTGAGCAAAAGAGACCTCAAAAGCTTGCCACCATGGTGACAAACTTCCAACAAGGCCACACCTCCTAATGGTGCCACTCCCTCCAAGGGCCATTTTCTTTCAAACCACCACATCAACTCAGAAAGCTGAATTTCTGCCTTTCCTCCTAGTTCAATTGGTTCTCCATCTTCTCCTCGCATCCCAGGTCCTACCTGTCCTTGAGGGCTAGCAACCATCATATCTTCTCTAATTCTGTCTGCACTCCGAAATTTTACACCAGAATGCTTACAGTCCTTTCATGGCCTTCCATCTCCTCCACTGTCTGTGGGAAAAGGCCACGTGGTGATCTGAAGCTCAAGGAAGCTCCGTGTGAATGTTTGCACCATGGATTTGTTGACTTAAAGCATTGCTAGAACTTTCCGAAACCATGCAGCTGGTCACTTGCTTTCCTCTACTTACGCCTCACTGATGACAAGCCGGATTCAGAACACACAACATACAGTGCCACACATGGAACACAGTTTTTAGTAATTCTTGCGGGAAATCTGGGAGCCTCTGTCTTTCCTTGGACTGGAATCCCTGTGTTGTGCCGAGGAGATGGTGGGAGTCTACGTAGGCCGAGCGTGTGGTCATGTTAACTGGGAGCAAGATTCTAGCAGGTCCTGCAGGTGGGAAGGCTATCTGGATACTTAAATTTATTTGGGTAATCTCTTAAAGTTTGATTGGTAATGTTTTTACATACACAAGACATGCTATTGGATTTGAAGAAATAATAATTTTCTCTGCCCCTTGTGTTTCAGAGTTTGGCAAACGCTGATTTCCTGGAAGATGTGTACAGGGAGCCAGTGCTTTCCCTTGACACCCAGAGCGGAGGAATGGATAGTAAGTGCGGAGGAATGGATAGTAAGTTAAATGCTTTTCTAGCACATGAGTGGTGTGCTTTTGGTTACCCCAGAACACTTGTCTTTCTTTTTCTATTTGCTCTTCTACAATGCAAGACAGGTATAGCTATCATTATCATGCTGCCTAGCCAGTTAGCTATTCTGTGAGACGATGATGCAGAGTGTAGAGGGAACCTTATTTATAAACTTAGTTTCCAGGAAAGAGAAAAACAGAGTCAAAAAGCTAAGCCAGCACACCATCTAATTCTCAATGTAAAATAATGCAGAAGTGCGGAAGACGAACATCTGATACACTAATGTTTTATCCAAAAGGAAGAACACATTGTAACGTGCTCAGTCGGCTGCATAAACACCACCTGTCCTTGCAGGCAGCTCGAGCGGGAGTCAACCACAGACGGATGGCAGGAAAATGCAAAGGCTCTTCCTTTTAACATAAAAACAAGGAGCTTATTTACCAAGTAGCAAAATCTGATACATTTTTTTTCAACAGCATAATATCAGTGTGATTAAAGCGAAGTGTGGAACTTTCTGCATTAGGGAATATCTGATCACAATTCCGTAGGCTTTCAACAGCTGAAAAAAATCCTTATGCTTTAAAAAGGGGGTAGATGAATCCGGACCCTGAGCAATAACGTATTTATTACAACATGAAGCGACTTCCCTTGGGTGTATAAGCAGGCCATATACTGAAAATAGTTATAGTTTTTGTGTAAAATATCTTGTTAGAGAGGAGAGAATTTTTTTCATCTTCAAACTGACACATTCTGGTTGTATGCCTCAGTGAGCATGTCGCTGTGCCACACTGCTCAGAAAGAGGTAGCGTGGATCCCCCGGTTGTCCTCGTATAAAAATGAGACACGTCCATTGCCAGGGCACACCGTACCAGCTCTGAATATTTCAGAGGGTACTTACTGAGAGGGTGATCGAGACTGATCGGTCACCATTAAAACAATCATCCTGACACCTTTGCAGCTTAGATTCAAGGTGACTACCAGAGGGCATACTGAGTAATCAGAAGTGTGATTTCTTGCTAATTGCTGAATTCTTTCTGACTCTTGTTTTTCTCATTGAGAAAACATTACGAAGGCTCGAGAAAGATGGATATGATAGGTGTTTAATTATTTTAAAAATCAATTGTTTCTTTGCAATTTTATAAGTATAAGAAATTTACTTATATATTATATAAACATTATATATTATATATAAGCATTGTATAAACATTATATATATTATATTCTTTATAATGCTCTCCGAGCACAGCCCTCCTTACCTGCTCCTGTCTTCCCCCTGCTGCCAAATGCCTCCTACTTTCGCATTGTTTTCTCTTTTTCTTTTCTTGGGAGATGGAATTGGAGGACTGCTGAACTCTGTGGCTAGTTCCTTCATACACTGACTATCTGTGAGTCATCTCTAGGTTCCAGAAGTTTCTACCTTTGAGTAAGTCTTCCAGTTATTTATCACTCGCAGGGGCCCCTTGAAAAGTGAGTTCACAGCTCTTTGGTGTACGGGTTCCAGACATATGTCCTCTGCCAAGCCTTCCAGTCACGGCTTTTTAATGTGTCTCCTGGTGATGAGGGTGACGGCTCTCCTTGCTGCTGGAGCCAATTCCTTATCATAGACTGCAGCCTAACTGCCCAGGACGTCCATGTCAAGCTAAGGTAAAGACTCCATCGTGCTTACACCGTTCATATGCATCTTCCCACACACAGCCTCTGGCACAGATCCCCATTTTAAGTGCTTTCTCTAATTCACAGGGGGTGCGGGGGGGGGGAGAACTCCTGAATCAGATAAAGAAAAAGATTTTTTTTCTCTTTTCCACATTCTTAGAGAAGTCTAGACAACAATTTTATCATTCATTATTCTACTGTTTAAAGTGCTTCCTAGGTGGCACGGTCGAGCAGAGACAAACAAAAGACACACCTTGTTTTGCCTTTCTGCCAACTTCTGCTCTATTGCGTTTAGACGCACGCTGAGGGTTATTCAGAAATAACTGACCATGTTTCCCTCGTAGGGACAGCTTCTTCTCAAGCTAATTAAACGAGACCAAGCTAAAATGAGAATTGAGTCCTCAGTGTGAGGCCTGCTCTGGCGCTCACCTCTTCAGTGTGAGGCCTGCTGTGGCGCGCAGCGCTCACCTCTGAGCTGCCTGTAAGCCTGAATCAAGTGGATTAAGAACTGAGGTCAGCCTGTGCTACGAAGCGAGGCTATGTGTTAAGAGAAAAACTAAAGCACCTCTTTGCGGGGACAGGGCCAGCTAGGGTGCAGGACTGGGCTGTTGTCAAGAGGGGTTACCAGAAACTTTGGGGCACTCCAGTGGAGCCACTGTATGATCCTAGGAGAACCGAGGCCCCCTCTTGGGGCTCTTTAGTTACAGTAGGAAAAGCACTCAAGAATGCAGGCAAATGGAAACCCAAAAACAACTTATCCGAGTTCAGAAGAAAAGCTCAAGGGCAGGCAGCGGTAAACCTTGAAGCTGCCAGGAGGGGAAAAGAAGGAAAGAAACAGGCCACGCTTTTTGAGATAGTTGCATGGTCAGTTGCGTGGCAGCGGGAGGGCAGGGAGTCTTGAAGAAAGCGGGCTAGAGTCCTAGGGAGTTAAGCTGCCCAGGCCCTTGCCAGCAGCTGAAAACCGCAGAAGGAATGAAGACTCACAAAGTCCTGCACACACAGGGAATTCTGGGAGGGAAATGTTACAAAGTAAACTTGTCCCCTAGGGGTGTCCCCCGCCCCTAGCCAGGTTCCTGACCTGAACCATTGGATTAAGTCTGCTTTTGTTTTCTTGAGGTAGTCTTTCTCTGTGTAGCCCTGTCCTGGAACACTGTAGACTAGGCTGGTCTCAAACTCAGAGATCCTCCTGCCTCTGCCTCCTGAGTGCTGGGATTAGAGGCCTGAGCCACCCCCACCGGATAGGATTAAGTCTTAAGGGAGGAGACACCGACACATTTCCTCTTAGAAGTAGATTTCATTCTCCCCTCCTACAACAGGTCAAATAAAACTCATCTATGTGTTGGAATTGACTTGATGGACACCAGTAGAAACTTCTGGATTATAGGCTATTATCTCTGAGGTAAGAGGAAGCAGTGGTGATTCATTTGGTCATTATGCCCCTCAAAAAAACTGGAGACAAAATGCTTTCAACTTTGCTTGTAGAGTTAAGAAGCAAGTATACGAAGCCACTCCCAGTGACCTAGACTTCTTTCTGTTACCTGTGAGCCAAGAAGTAAGGACCCTTAGCTCTAGCACCATGGTGGTCTGCAGGCCACCAAGTCACACCAAGTCATAACGGACTAAACCTCTGAAACTGTAAAAGCCACCCCAGTAAATGTTTTCCCTTTAGAAAAGCTGCCGTGGTCATGATTTCTCTCCACAGCAACAGAAACCCTAAGACAATAGTGTTATTATATTAGTTATTAGAGATTCTCAGTGGCGAGAGTGTGTGTGTGGAATGGGGTGTGGAGGTGTAGGGTTGGGGGGATGGGAGGTGTTGGGGTAGAAGGGGTGGAAGTGAAGGGGTATGGGGGTGGGAAGGACGGGGTGTGGGGGATGTGTGTGTCTTATCTGAAATCACCTGAATGGACAAGACATGCAAGAGTTACAAAGCCACCAGGTTAATGAATAAATATTAAGTGAGATTCGTATACATTTTAAATTATACAAATATTAAGTGGGGTTTGTATAAATCTTAAATTATCTTGAATGTCATGGCTTGGACTGGTTTGGAGTATTATTTGATGAGGTCAACACAGTGAGCTAAGAACAATCCTGGGAGAAAAACCTCCTCCCACCTCTCAGAAGGCTGCCTGGATGGCTGAGGGGTAGCTCAGTGGGAGAGTGAGCTCCACAGAGCTGGAGCTTCAGTTCCCAACCCTTTTTAAATTTTTTTTTTAAAATTTGCCTTCTCGTTTTAGAGTTAGGCTGTTTCAAATAAGTTTTTCCAGAGCCTGAGTTAATTATTAACTTTCAGTTTGGTGCGGTGTTTGCAATGACTATAACTCTTTTCTATGCTAGTTTATCTAAGCAAACCAAGTGAAACCCAGCTCTGTGCTACTCGGGTCCAGGGATTCATGAAAAACATGCATGGCAGGGACAAGGGCTTGGAACCGAAGACGTGCCTCACCACGTTGGTGCTTTCGAGCCGGCACTGCAGGGAAAACTTGTCTTGAGGAATGATAGGAGCTCGCAGAGAGGAAGGGAGGAGGAGACCAAATGGATGGCTTTATAGAGGCGGGAAGCAAATCCCAGGTCTGTGTGAGGGATTGCTAATGGCCTCTGTTGATGCAGCACTGTTCTTTCCGGGACTGGGAGCTGCTGGGACCCCATGTGGTCATTACTTTTGTGAGGTTCTTTTTCATCTTTGGAGAAAAGAGGCCAAGGGTCAGTGGGAACACTATTTTTTCCCTCTATGGATAGAATTCATACAGCTTCATGCCTAAGATCTTAATGAACTCAGACTATAAAACTGAAGTCAGACTTAAGACACGGCTGCAAGCAGTTTGTTTGAGGCTCATTTAGATCATTCTAGGGAAGAGGGTCTTTTTCTTGCTGTTGTTCGGAGAGAAGCCTAGAACTAATTTTGGTTGGCTTCCCGGGGCCTGGCATTGAGGTGAAGGGGGTTCATGCAAAGTGAGTTGGAACTGTGAATTGTACCTATAATTAATGCTAGTCTTTCCTTGAATCTTCAGCGACTTGGGCTGGCCAAATGGCTCATTGGGTTGCCAAGCTCAGTGACCTGAGTTTGGGTTCCTAGGACCCACATGGTGGACAGAGAGGGCTGACTCCAGTAGGTGGTCTGTTCTCTGAGCTCCACACACGGTCTCATGATCCCACCCTAAGTGCACATAGCACATACATGTGAAGACATGAACATTCACCATCTAGAGCAGAAACAGTAGTGTCTTTGCAAGTCTTCAGTGACCTCGTAACTAAAACATACAGAAATAGAAAAAGCAGGAAAGGATAGATACAATTACAGTCTAAGCTTCTAAAGCAGGAAAGGATAGATACAATTACAGTCTAAGCTTCTAGCGATGGGAAGTGGTAAAGCAACAGATTTTACGAGAATACGCTGACTCAGCTACGCACAACACAGTCTAGCCTACAAGAGAAACACTACAGGTAACAAGTGACCACGTAAAACAGTCAAGTTCTGAGTTGGACAGGGGACAATGGGGCTTGGCCTTGGAAGTGGAAGAGACGAGGGAGAGCTAAGTATGCTTCTGAAGTCTTGGTCTCTGAGGACTAGCTGAGGAACTGGGCTATATATATATTTTTTTTAAATTGAACTTGAGTGTTAGAGAGAAAAATAAAAGTCCTTTTTGTGGCAAGTGGAGTAGGAATTCAGATTGGTGCTAGCGGGAGGAGATTTGTAGACAATACCCCAGTCCCCTTGACATCTCTCACTTCACGAGTGAAGATACTAACATCCTGAAAGCTTCTTACAGTCCCACAGAAAGAATGGAAGTATGGGTGTTCTAGAGTGAAACTTTGCAGACAACAGTGAATGCTCTTCCTGAATGCTGTGTGGACCCCAGGAGATTTGACAGAGAGCGAGGCCAATAGCTAAAGTGAGTTACGTTGATGGCGTCTTCCCAATGTTGTGGATGCCAAACACTTAGGCTTTCTCTTGACTTCCCTTTTCTTTTTAATAGCGCAAAGATGTAGATACTTAATTAGCCAACTGTATTGCTTCTGTTAGTACTGAGGGCTGAACCGTGTCCTACAGCATGCCAGGCAAGTGCAGGGGAAGCTACAGCCTTGGCCACGCCTCCTCGTTTTTATGAAAAAGAAAACTAAACTTTTTAGGTTGAGCACCTGCCATTTTCTCTATGCCTCATGATTTGGGAAGCCAGTTTAAAAACCAGGAAGCTCAGCCAGCTGTAGCTACCATTCAGTACCCTTCTATGGTAGGAACCACGCCTGGGTGGAGAAATGGCTCAGTCTGTGAAATGTTTGCTGTGAATTCACGAGGACCTGTATGCAGTACAGAACACCTAAGGGAAAGCTATGTACTTTTATTTCTATCAGTAGGGAGGCACAGACAGACAGACGACAGACAGACAGACCAGTCAGCCTGCCAGCTCAGGGAGCTCTAGGCTCAGAGACCCTGCCTCAAAAGACACAGTGGGATGGGGCTGGAGAGATGGTCGGTACTGAGGAGCGTGTAGCATATACTGTTCTTCTCGAGGACCTAAGTTTGCTTCCCAGAAGCCCTTTGGGCGGCTCATCTATAACTCCAACTGGAAAGCTGGCAATCTGGTCTCTGCAGGCGCCTGAGCTCACGTGCACCTCCCCACCTCTACTCCCACATAAACATAATAAAAAAATAAAATCTTAGACACATAAAGCGCATGGGTCTTGGCAACGGCCCTGGGAGCTGACTTTAGACCCCCACATGCATGCACCGCGTGCACCCACACAGACGGGCACCTGCGTGCACACACGGAGGGGAGATAAACACTCAAATCGCTCCGCTCTGTGGAGCTCCTTTGATTGTCTTGGGGTTGTCATCAGTTTGCAAGCCCAACGTTTGATTTTTAGCGCTCCCTGTTTCTTCCTTTAAATTTTCAGCTCGACAGAGGGCTGCTTCCATCCTGTTCAATTTGGGGGCATTACTGGTGCATCCTTACTTACGCTCCTTTTCCGGAGCCCTGGCGAACGCCTCATCAGGATTTATTGCTGGCTTCTTAAGCTCCGGTAGAAGCTGTCACTGCTCTCTTTCTAGAACAAAGGAATAATTAGAGATCATTTGTAATAAAAGCCACTTCTCTTTGTCTGACAGAAGAGCTTTTGAGTCTTTGTTGACCTCTTTGAAAATTACAGAAAAATATAAAAATCAATCCATCAAAAAAATCCACAAAACTCAACACCTCATCCAAATGACTTGCCCATCCCAGACTGAGGTG
This sequence comes from Microtus ochrogaster, assembly GCF_000317375.1. Lineage (NCBI taxonomy): Eukaryota > Metazoa > Chordata > Mammalia > Rodentia > Cricetidae > Microtus > Microtus ochrogaster. The sequence continues at coordinate 55,816,212 of NC_022027.1, read as the reverse complement.
CGCTCAGAAGGAGGCTTTCTGGTCTTTCATCTAAGGCCAGTGTGAAAGCCTAGGTAGTCCCTCGGACCACTTTAATCAATTTAATGGGATTTGTCGACTTCAGCCTTTAGGACAGTACAAAGAGACACTCAGATGTAAGCACTGAGCGTATTCTTTCCCAGAGTGCTGGACGGAAAACAGTTGTGAGTGACGAGGAGCCATCCAAGAGAAGTCAGGGATAGTCCGTCCTGGCTAGACTGATGCAATCTGAAACGCACTGTTTTTCCTGAAGGTGTGGCAGAGCCAGCTGGTCCCTCTGTCCCACATCATTTTCTTTACAAGGTACTTGTGAGAAAAGATGTGTACGGTGATGGACCTTTGTTAGTTCAGAGGTTTCTACCTCTTTATTCTAAAGCCCCATTGTGAATTCACAGGGCTTAAAATATGTATTACCGTCCCTTTCATTTTATCTTTCCAAAAGAAATCAAAGACGGAAAAGTTTTTTCCTTCCCAATGAGCGTGTATAGCGTTTGCACGTTTGGTTTCTTAACATCTCAGCTGGTTCCGTGGATGCCGCTGAGACATTGTTCTCCTGGAACCCGACTGACACTCTTCTCTTCCGTAGTTATAGTTCAGTTTGTAGTAAAATGATGTGAAGAAAAAAGCCCTCGAGGGTATATATTTTTTTGTGTATGGATGTTTCATCTCCATGTCTGTCTTTGCACCACTAGAGTACCTGGTGCCCACAGATGCCTGGAGAGGGGGTCGGGTCCCTGAGTGCTGGAGTTGCAGGAGGTTGTGAGACTCCTTGTGGATGCTGGGAATCAAACCAGGTTCTCTGAAAGAGCAGCCAGTGCTCTCAGCTGCTGAACTCTCTCCAGCTCCTTACAAGTGCGTTTTTAAAAAGATCTGAGAGTGTTAATTAGCCCTTCCTTTTCTATTAAAACTGAGGAATTTGCCTCCCTATAATTCCTACCGTTGAGAATGGCGTCGGGGATCAGAGAGTTCCAGACATGTGGCAAGGCACTCAGAGCTGAGTGGCCCTCCCCCCCACTGTGCCACTCAGCCGGTCTTGGTCTCACAGTTTTCCCAACATGGTCTCCAGAGTGCTGGGGTTATAGTGAGCGTCACTCTTCTTGACTTCCCATCTTTGAGTATTTCTACCCACAACTTTTGCTTCAACAAAACTAGATAAAGAGGAAAGGCTTTTGGCATGGCCATTGTGTTCTATATAGGGGGAGAGTTTAAAGAAAGATCTTGCCTGTATGACCAACATAATAGTCTCATGAGTATTACTAATTGCTGTTTGCTATTGTCAGCCTGAGGAATTTCTCCTGCAGGCTCTTATTTCTTATGGAGACTTGCTTGCCCTCTGGAGTCTCCACGTATTATGGTTTTTTATCTGACATACAATCCATACTTTAAAGCGTATCTTTTATCTACTCGATACAGTTTAAAGTTCTGTTGACTGACAGTTTATGAAAACAAGGCACGTTCACTTTTTCAAATCTGGGGAAGCAGAGTAATCTCTTAGTAGCACACGCACAAACAAAACAAAACAACCTCCTGCCCCCCACCCAAACCCCACTGGTGACACCATCCAGTTTCCTAAAGAAACACATTGTTCGCCAACTCCTAAAATGTGATTCAAAATGCTCTCGACAGGTGGAAGAAGGGAAGAAAATGAAAACCAGGCACAAACAAAGCAGCACTAATAACTCGGGTAAATACAATCTCTCTATAAAGGAAACTGTCAAGGTAATGGAGAAGGCTCCTGGAGGACACGGCATTTAGTCTGGGAAAACCAGCCGAGCTCTGAACATTTTAGACTCAGTGAGAGGGCTCTGTCTAGTTTGAATTCTCTTTCTCTAGATCTCCTTTGGGCACATGTGTATGACTGGCACATGTGCATATATGCACGTATGTTTCCATGCATACACATACATGATGTGTACTTAGAGGCCAGAAGTTGGCTAGGGGTCTTTTTTAATCAGCCTCCACCTTATTCACCAAGACAGCGTCTCTCACTTGAACTCTGAGCTTGCTGGTTCAGCGAGCCCAGTCAGCCAGTTTGCCCATCTAGTGAAAGGTCCTCCACTTCCACACACTGCCACATGAGCGCTGGGCTCCCCAAACAACCAGCGACTGAAACCATGAGCACAAACAGCCTTTCATCCCTGAAGTCACCCGTTCAGCTGCCGCATGTGGGTGTGGAAGCCTGAAATCATCCTCAACCATTTCCCATCTTTTAAAAAAGTTGTTTTTTCGAGACAGAGTCTCTCATTTAACCTAGAGCTGGCTGACGTGGCTACCTCGGCTGGCCAGTGAGCCCCAGGAACCATCCTACCCCCACCTCCCCAGCGGCAGCGGAGTTACAGACACAGAGCAGAGGCTGGAGATAGACCTCAGCTCTCGTGCGCACTCTTGTTCAGCCTGCTGCAGCTGGTTGTCCAGTGTCTCCCGTCTGCGCAGCTGTGGGTCAACCTCTGCGCAGCTGTGGGTCAACCACAGAGCTCTATCAGCCTGACTTCCTGGCGGGGTGAATACCGTTGTTCTCCTGGGTTTCTGGTGTCATGAACAAAGTTGCCTTTGTTGATTTTTTTTCTCTTCTACAATCCCAGGCTGTTAGGACCAATTGGAGTCCTGGCCTTCATCTGCTCTTCCCTGCTAGAGCCTTCTGATTGGAGTTACTAAAAGCCTTGCCTAGAGGATCAGAGGATGGGATTTTCACCTGTTGGCCATTGACTGCTGGGTATTTAAGCCTCCATGGTGCTATTAAAGAGAGGGCTTCGTACCAGTGATTAGAGGTCCATGTGTCTGTCTGTCTCTGTGTGTTTGTGTATTGCCCGAAGCTAGCAAACTGTATTGTAGTGCATAGAGCACAGACGGGGGCGAAGTACGCTGCACCAGGCTTCCGGTGTGTCCACTCTGCGGAATCAAGGACTTTTGTTTACGTCCAGCTGAGATGGCAAGCGCTCCTTCTCATCACTAGTTCTCACGGCTTGTCTGTTCCCTCCCTCGTGGGCTTATAGCTTTTGAGTCCTCCCTTTGTCACTGTGCAATGTATAAGAGGGAGGGAGGGAAATACACAGTTCAAGTTGCCATTTTTCTCAAGTCAATTCAGATGAGTGTAGACCATCTGAAAACCATTCACCGCCGCAAAGTCCTACAGAAGAAACCAACTGATTGTTGAACACACAAGGTGTTCATTCTTCTACGATAAAACCAATATATAATAACTACACTATCTGCCTATCTGTCTACCTGTCTATCTTTCTATCTGTCATCCCTAACTATAGTATAATATACTGGTATATCTAGTATCTCTAAGGGGTATGGTTGGGTTACTGTAGTACCCTAACATGCTAAACTTTATAGCTGTCTACCACCTGTCAATCACCCATCAGTCATATGTTTATAGGTACATGTGCTTTCTAGATATGTAAAACTCATACACTCCACATTGTAAGTGTTGGCAAACACGTATCCTCAGTTTTCTCTTCTTTCCACAAAACCAATTATTATACTTACTGCCCTACAATTCCTTTATGCCCATGTTGATATTTGTAACGCTTTCTGTTCTTGTTTTCCACAGCAAGAGTGCCAGCTTGTGTATGCGGAGTCTGTGCCAATCTCTTGCTCCACACACGCCGCTGGGCTGTCTTTAATCTCACACACACCATGACCAGCTTTCCAAAGTGGAATTTCCAGGTTAAAGGGCACACACATTTTTGGATATTGCTAATTGTTTTCCAAAAGAATCAAATGAACTTGCACTTTTATCAACAGTGGGTGAGGCAGACTGTTAGCTCCCAAGCTGACGCTGGAATTCTAGGTGACAGCCAACGTAGTTGTCTTTTAAAGAGTTCTTTGTAAAAGTACAAACGGAACTGACCATCTTTGTGTGTGTTCAGGGAGCACTTGCAGGCTTAGTCTAGTTCCAACCAGTTTTGTTTCCCTTTCTTCTTCCTGCTGATTTTGTTCTAGAGTTCTGGGAACACTACATCACACAGATTCCCTCAGGATGCAATCTCCATCTAGTGACTTCCATTTATGGACGACCTATCCAGGAACGAAAGCCGAACCTATGATTTGTATTTAACCAAATTTTGACAAAGCTGACAGGATTTTATAGAAATAACTTAAAGTCCTTAGAATTTAGGTTAGCACAAAGAGAGGTGACCCTGAGCTCCCCAGCCTTCTTCGGGTGGGCACTGAGAGGGGTCTGAGGCTGGAGATTGTCGTGGTAGTAGGGCAGGAGCACTGTGGCGGTAAGGAAGAGCAATATGTTCTGCTGACATGTGACGGGGTTTGGAATTGGATCTAAATCTAGTCAGTTCTCAAAGTGAGAACACAGCTTGTATGTGTACACAGGCATGCTTCTCTCTGTGTGTACGAATGCTCCGCATGTCAGTGTGTGTGTGTGTATGCGAACCACTGCTTACAGTGAACACACGTGCTAATCATCAACTTTAGATATAATTTCTTACCAGAAACTTAATGAATAACTTGTCATATTTATGCCACAACAAATGTCATCTTGGGGGAACACATTCCATTAAATATGCAATCTATCCACTGGTCGGATGTTTCTGTCCTGTATAGATGAAGTGGCCTTTAGTTCTAGGCATTGCTGACACTCGCACCTAAGCCTTGACCTCCAACCCACAATGGACTTTGCTTGTATCCCTTTAATAGCTTAACCTCCATCTTTGTTTGGGTCTTGTGTGGTTCAGAGCCCACACTACTAAGATAAAGGGGCTGTTTGGTGGACATCCATCAATCTACCAGTGTCCAACCTGAGTGATGAGCTTGTGACTTCCCGCATCCTTTTTCTGCATTCTATCTGTGGAACTGCTTGTGTTGGTTGGCCAGAACATTTTAACATATTGCGTTCTTGTTCAACTCTGGGTGTTTAAACATTTTATTATTTTTCAAAATTGTGTATGCGTGTGTGTGTGTGTGTGTGTGTCTGTGTGGGACAGAAAATGGGGCTGAGGTCGGTGGAGCTGGAATTAAGGCTGTCCTGAGCCACTCTGTCTGGGTGCTGAGAACTCAATTCTGGTTCTTTGCAAGATCAGTATTTGTTTTAAAGCTGAGCCATGACTTCAGCCTAACTCAGTGTCCACAGCAGGCTGGCCGACTGCTCTCACTGGTGATGGTAGGGTCCGGTCTCTACCGTGTGCATCCCTGGAAGGTTCAGGTTCATTCAGGATTTCCAGAGAAAGAGCAGAGTCTGTGAAATTCATTAACTATTACCACAATAAGAAAAAAGGACAAACCACAAGAGAAAAGCAGTCCGTGCCCAAGCTTCACCACAGCCTGGCTGTTTATAAACACTCGTCTGTGGAGAGGAGTGTGTGCACTACAATAATTATGCATTAGAGCCTCATTAGTGGGGGTTACAGCTAGGCTGCTGCCTTTCCTCCAGTGTATTTCTGATAAGTTAGCATTTTTAAAGTCTTATTTAAAATGTAATAAAAACAGAGGAGAGAGAGAGTATATTCAAGAAGCACATAATTTGTAATTCCTTCTGCTGTGTGAAGAAAGTAGACCATGGGTTTCTGAGCCTCTGGGGAGAATAAGGAATTGCCTTTACCCCCTCAGAATCAGAGCCCAATTACCTGAAAACTGCCAGTCATAGCAGAAATTGTGGGTGTTTTCTTGATACCATGCGACTGTTATTTATATTTAAATTTTAGGTGTCCTAAATACATTGTGAATGTCGATCAGCATTTCCAACATTGACCCCCTCATCCATCTTGTTCATACATCCCAATCTCAAATCCCTGGGCATTCTTACTAGATCAACTTAAAGCAGTGTAAACACTGATATCCATCAGTAATAAAGATGAAAAAGCCTTCATTTTATTTTTTTATTAATCTCTCTCTCTCTCTCTCTCTCTCTCTCTCTCTCTCTCTCTCTCTCTCTTTCTCTCTCTGTGTGTGTGTGTCACACATGTACAGGTGATTGAGGAAGCCAGAAGATGTCAGATCCCTGAAGCTGGAGTTTCTGGCAGTTTTAAGTCACCCTCTGTGGGTGCTGAGAACCAAACTCAGGTCCTCTGAGCAAAGCAGCAAGTGTTCTTATTGTCTGAACTATCTCTCCAGCCCTATAATTTATATTTCTGAAAATACCTTTGTGTTCTCTATTGAATCTGTGATGTTAAGTAGCTGTTTGCAGCTACTTGTTAGACATTTGTACTTAGACATCTGGTAGACCTTCAGAGAGCAACAGACCAAGCAAAAGTCATTATCGCCTTGTATAGGCCCATATCCTTCTTGATTTCGTCTCAGAGAATGGCATTGCCACTGCTCCGTCACTAAAACAAGAAACTTCAAAGTCATCTTTGATGCCTTCCATCTTGTCTTTGCCCATGTCCACTATCATGTATTCTAGACTTTCACCCACAGATTTACAGCTACATTTTTATGTTTGTGTGTATATTTGAATAAACTCATTTTTAGTTCAAACTATGTGAGTGGGGCAGGGTAGAAATTTATTACCTTTTGTAATCTGCCTGCAGGGTTGACTGTATGTAGCTCAGTGTGGAGGACTTTGGTCTCCTGTGCTCTGACCAGCTCCCCACTCTGCTCTTTGTTTTCTTGTGCCAGTTATTTCATGAGGTACCCTTCAAGACTACAAGTCTCTTCTCTGTTGGCATCCAGGCCTCTGCCTTCCTCACTTCATAATCAAAGAGGAAATGAAACATCTTTATTCTGACGACTAGGGAATAATCTCCAGGAAGGAACCAGGGTAGGTTGACCAGTCAGTCATGCTGGAAAGAGGGATTGCCAAGAGATATGGACTATGTTGCTAAGGGCATGGGTTTGAGATTTGTGGAGGATTTTCTAAAACTAGTGGGAATACTTGGCAAGAGCTGTATGCACTTTGCATGCAATTAACTCTCACGATATGCTAACATTTTCTTTAAACTAAAAAAAAAAAATGTTTGTAAAACGGTAATAAACAAAAGTGCCAGGAACTAAATTTTACAGCCATAGAGATCAGCAATGTGTTAGGTTGGGGTGCCAGGTTAAGTTGGGTGATTTCTTGGAATAAAGCTTGAATACTCTTTTAACTTCAGGGCACCCTGACTTCAAAAGATAGCTTTTCAAATACTATTTGCAAATGCTTCTCTGTGTGAAGCATTTCTCTGCAACCCAATCAAAATATGCACATGCAAAAGAAGTTTCCCTAAATAATGACCAGGGGCATGCTGCTGAGACCCCACTGGCCACTGCTGCCTCCGGAGTCTCTCACCGAGGAGCCCATGCTTGTTGTTGAAGGACTTTGTGTGCTGGGCATGGCAGACGATTTGATTCTTAGGATCATTTACTCACTGATAAAATGCTGCTTTCAGACATTTTGTTTGGTAGATGCGCTGGTTGCTTTTGGTCAACCTGACAGAAATACAGATGTATCCGGGAAGAGGGAACCTTAATTAAGAAAATGTCTCCATAGATTGAGCTGTAGGATATTGTCTTGATTACTTCTTAATGTTGGGGCAGTTCTGGTGCTCTGTGTTACCCCTCTGCACGTGCTCCTGCACTGTGTATGAGACAAGAATGAGCAAGACCTGAGGAGCAAGCCTGCAATCAGAGTTCCTCCAGGGCCCTGGCCTCAGTTCCTGCCCTACCTTCCTCAGGGTTTGACTGTTAGTTAACCTGGAAGTGTGAGCAAAATTAACTCTTTCTTCCCCAAGTTGCCGTTGGCCAAGGTGTTCTATCATAGCAACAGAAATGCCAATTAAGACAGCAGCCTTTCATGTAGAATTCGATGTGTGAATTCCCTTTTCTTCATATCGTAAGTGGCCTTTGTTATTTTTTGCATTTTGATAATAGCTATTCGAAATGGGGTCTAATGAATGATGACATCTCAGTGCTTTTTGTCATTTTTGTTTTTAAGACATGATTTTACGTTTGCCAGGTCGGTCTTGAGCTTTTGGTCTCAAACAATCTTTATGCTTTAGCCTCATAAGTAACAAGAGCTTCAGAAATGCATCACCACACCGGTTCTGTGTGTGTGTGTGTGTGTGTGTGTGTGTGTGTGCATCACCACACTTGTTCTGTGTGTGCACCACCACACCGGTTCTGTGTGTGTGTGTGTGTGTGTGTGCATCACCACACCGGTTCTGTGTGTGCACGCGTGTGTGTGTGCATCACCACACTTGTTCTGTGTGTACACCACCACACTGGCTCTGTGTGTGCATGTGTACATCACCACACAGGTTCTGTGTGTGCATGTGTGTGTGCATCACCACACAGGTTCTGTGTGTGCATGTGTGTGTGCACCACCACACTTGTTCTGTGTGTGTGTGTGTGTGTGTGTGTGTGCATCACCACACCGGTTCTGTGTGTGCATGTGTGTGTGCACCACCACACTGGTTCTGTGTGTGCACCACCACACCGGTTCTATGTGTGCACCACCACACCGGTTCTATGTGTACACCACCACACTGGTTCTGTGTGTGCGTGTGTGCATCACCACACTTGTTCTGTGTGTGCGTGTGTGTGTGCATCACCACCCCAGTTCTGTGTGTGCATCACCACACCGGTTCTGTGTGTGCGTGTGTGTGTGTACACCACCATACTGGTTCTGTGTGTGCGTGTGTGCACCACCACACTGGCTCTGTGTGTGCGTGTGTGCATTACCACACTTGTTCTGTGTGTACACCACCACACTGGTTCTCTGTGTGTGTACGTGTGTGCACCACCACATTGGTTCTGTGTGTACATCACCACACTTGTTGTGTGTGTGTGTGTGTGTGTGTGTGTGTGTGTGTGCCTCACCACACCGGTTCTGTGTGTGCACCACCACACCGGTTCTGTGTGTGCACCACCACACCAGTTCTATGTGTGCACCACCACACCAGTTCTGTGTGTGCCTGTTACAGACTGGACCCCATTATGCAGCCCAGACTTGATTTCAATTTGCTGTTTAGTCCAGGATTTGCCACCACACCTGACTGTCCTGCTGGTTTTGATGTGCAGTTCCCAGAAAACTGGTGATATTTAATCTTTATTAAATCTTATTAATATTTATTAAATACTAATCTTTATTATCTTTGTTTTTTTTTCAAGACAGGATTTCTCTGTGAAACAGTCTTGGCTATCCTGGAACTTGCTTTGCAGACCAGGTTGGCCTTGAACTCACAGAGATCCTCCTCCCTCTGCCTCCAGAGTGCTGGGATTAAAGGTGTGCACCACCACCGCCCAGCTGATATTTAGTCTTTCAGTGTACTTGGTGACCACCTGTATCATGTGTAAATTATATACATGAGTAGTAGACTAATCATACCTTGTTTACATGGACACTATACTAATATCTTAAAATGTTTCCCTTAGAAGTTTCTATTTGGGAATCTTATACTTAGAAATTGATTTATTTTGAATGGAATTTTTCATATGATTAGAGATAGGGTCCAGTTCAGAAAGGGACACTTTGCAAGCCAATGTCTAACTCCTCTTTACTGGCCAAACTGTCCTTTCCCAGTGTTTGGTTTGTTTGTTTTGTGCGCTATTGTTTAGAATGAGCAGATTATAGACATGCAGAATTTCTTCCCAGGCTGCTCTCCTGTTTCATGGATCTCCGTTTGTTTCGGTGCCAATACCATGCTCGCTCAGATACTCCACGTGTGTCTCACAACCAGAACAACATGTATTTACAAGGCTAAAGAAAGGGACGACAGTGGATGGCTTGTGGGTTAGGCTGTAGTTTCCTGCTCCTCTCACAGAGAACTCCCTATCAAATGCATGTGCTGGGCTCCCTGAGTGAGCTACCTAGACCCCAAAAGAAAGAGGACCCCCTTAACTGCCCGCATGCCGTACCAACCACTATGCCCAAGAGAGATCTCCTAAATGCTAATTTTAGTACTGTCACCACATGAATATCTAACTTGCAATTAAATATTTGGTCACATGCTCTTGAAATCTACCAGCTTTAGCATGCAGCTTTTTAAGAACGTTCCTAAATATACCCCGTGTTTGATGACAGCTTTTCCTATGGCACAGGCTCTCTGGGCAGTTAGCATGAACTAACCTTCACTTCTGATCTCATTTGCGGGAGTGAGTGTGAGGCTTTAAAAAGCATCATCGTCTAGTTGTTCAAACGGACACTTGGTTTTCTCTTCTCACAGTAGATGGATCATCTGGCTCTCCTGTACCGGCCTGGATAAATGTGTCGTCTGTTACCAGCTGAGAACTGTCCCTTATTGACTTGATTCATCAAATGCTTTTCTTAAAGATGGATTGAAACACAACGTAGCCAGCTTGAGCCCACATAGTGAAGAGATAATTTGGCACTCAAGACAAGGGATGTAGTACCGCTTAGCCTCACTCTTTCTGGAGAAAGCCATCAGCTAGTCTGCTTTCCTGACCCAGCATTCTGTTTCATCTTTCCAGCAAGAAATGATGAATATGCTTTCCTTAAACACCAGAAGATATCTGCTTCTGCACCCCATATTCTAAAACACGAAGACCTGTGTTATGAGCAAAGGGGAAATTCACGACAGAGTCAAAAGCTCCCAGAGAAGCCTTTCATTTAGGACACTGGTAATTTTCTTTCTGCAACGTGATTGTGGATATTGCAAAAGCCAGAGCATGAGAGACCTCAAGTGCTTCCGTTTTCCCTCTGGAAGGAGATTAAAATGGACAGTTACATACCCTGAGATGCAAATAGTGTACCAAATTATGGAAGAACTCATTTGAATTCATGGCTTCTTAAAACGCGTGTGTTACTTCAGAGAGGGTTTTTATTTTATTTTATTTTTGGTAAAGTAAAAAGAATGTTGCCATGGTACTTGTCCTCTTCACGTGGTTGATATTTAGAGGCAGCGAGAGTCATCTGTTCACGAGGCCCACGTGGCACAAGGACTTTTTAATGTCCCCCTTGAGCAGCCTTTTCGTGATGCTGAGAAGCAGCAGTGGCAAACAGGTCTCGTTCTTAACTAAGGCTAAAGACGCTTTCTGGGCTTCATGTTCCTGTGCCTGAGATGTTAGATTTGTTGTTCGTCTGAGCCGGATTACATTTCTAATGCTAGACTTGAAGAACTTTTTTTCCCAAAAGAACGATGCTCTTTCCTTAATAGTTCATGGGCGTTTACCTCTTGAGAGGCTGATCTGAAGTGCTTTAGGGCCCACTGTGGGTTGTTAGACACCATGCCACTTACGGCTCTGGCAGATGGTTAGGATCTGTTTTGTTTTGGAGGCCTTGGCAGAAAATCCCCTGCACGAGGTGAAGATGACTTTCGTGGAGTGAACGGTTAGCCAGTTGCTGTCACGTGTGTCCTGTTGTGGCTGAGAGAGTGTTCCTGGACTCCAGGCACACCACTCGTGAGTAGTGAGTAGGGAGACCTCCCGCCAGGGCCAGGCGTCCCTGCTTCTGCGTTTTCATAGGCTAACCCTCACCAGTGAAGCCAGGCAGCAAAGAAAGGAAAAGCAATCACCCAGCCTCACAGAGTCCTTCCTATGGGCCACACTGATGCTCACCTCCTGATTTTATCCTCTCTCCATGAGGCAGGAGGCCTTGGAGGCTTCTTAGAACAGGTACCTATTCAAAGTGGTCAAAAACATCCCTGCCGCTGATGTGGAAGATGTGAAACACAGACATTTGGGATTTATCCTGTGGACCTGAAAACGTTTTCTGAGAAGATGAACGGAGGAGCCAGGACTCCTGTGACCCTGTCTCCCTACCGATGAGCAGGGTGTCTGTCACCCAGGGTGAGCTTCCTGATCTCTCAGAGACCAGAAAAGCAGAGATTTATTGCTCAGGTAGGAAGTGGGCAATGTGAGCGACCCACATAAGAAGAATACATTAATATTTTAACAGTGTTCAGAGAAGAGCAGGAGCAGTTGCAGAAAATGTGAACTCTAGGGAAAGAGGAGTTTAACACCGAGAACGAATTCCCTCAGTGTAGAGACAGCCTGCTAAGGATTGGTGGCCGGGCCTTCCATCCTGCCATCCCTTTCCCAGTATTTAAAAGCAAAAGCAACATCTCCACTGCTCCTTTTCCTCATTACAGAAAGAGATACTTGTTTAAAAAAAGAATATTTGGAGAATAGAGACTATTACAAGGAATTAAAAATACTTTTATTACCGAGTAAAAATGAATTTAAAGATGAATGTGACCCCGTGGTCCTCTAGCCCCTGAGTGTATTTGCGGAATCCTAACTGTGTTATAGTGCATACGATCATGTGTTTTGTTTGATTATATTCTGTGGTCGTTTTTCATGTTACTATACTTCTAAAATGTAACTAAAAGTAAAGCCACGGTTTCAGAGCATGAAGCTTGATTAAAATGCTTTCTTTCTCATTATGAAGTATTCATTGCCAAGGATTGTAGAAACCATGGAAAGAAGAAAGATAAAATTAATGATGATTGTATTATTAAAAAGTCCATCTTCCCATCATTCCCATAGGCATCTCAAACATCTTTATAATCTGTATTCCATATGTGTATGTGTGTGTGTGTGTGTGTGTGTGTGTGATGCACTGATGTGAATGTTCATGCGTGCTGGTTTGATAAGAATGGGCCACCTAGGCTCATATATTTGAATGCTTAGTCACCGGAAGTGGCACCCCCGGCTCTCAGCTCCTCTTCAGCACCATACCCGCTGCCATGCTCCCTGCTATGAGGATAATGGACTACGCCTCTGAAACTGTGAGCAAGCCCTCAACTAAACTCTTTCTTTCATAAGAGTTGCCCTGGTCATGGTGTCTGCACACAACAGAACAGTGACGGAGATACTCGTGTGTGCAGGGTCCCATGTGCATGCTTGCATGTGTGTGCGTGTGGAGTCTAGAGACAGTCTCCAGTGTCATTGCTCCTCAGGTGAGGCAGGATCTCTCACTGACCAGGAGCTAGCTATAGGCGAGGCTGGCTGGTCTGTGTGCCCAGGAATCCACCTGACTAGGATTGCAAGATTGCACCACCATCCGCGGTACAGTGACTTGCTATGTGGGTTCTGGAGGTGAACTTGTGTTCTCGTGTTTTCGTGTGTGACAATGTCAGGATCTTCTGTGCCATGTACTCAGCTCCATAGTGAACGCATTTTATTAATTACCATGACAAAGTTGATTGAAAATATTAACATTAGAATTTGTAGTTTAAACAGTAGAATTTGTTTTTAAATTAACATTTCAGTGTGATTATGCAGATAAATAATGATATTTTACAGTTCATGCTCTTACTGTGTTTCTGGAGACGTTATTAAATGCTAGATGGCACACACACACACACACACACACACACACACACACACACACACACGTGACTGAACAGTACACATTGTGAATGCTAATTCAGCCTTACCTAGTCTTCTGCTTTCGTTACTGGTGTATGTTTACAGGTGGGTTGGTATGTTGATCTCTTCATCGCACGTGGCCACACATTGCAGTCCGTTTTTGTCATCTGTTTGTGAATCACCCTTGTACCCTGTTGTCCACTGAGGCCATTGGCATTTCTTCCTAAGATTATTGTGATAAAGATCCTTGCTTAACTTCCTTTTCCACACTCTAAATTCCTTGCCCACGACAACATCCTAGAATGCAGCTCTTTCCCTGAGAAGTCCCAGTGCCGCATCAGCGCTCATCACGGAAGCTTCCCTTTGCAGCAGCCGGAGACCGTCACAGAGACCCAGAACTGCCCCAGAGACGAGATGACTGCGGGGTGCCCAGCCCTACCTGACACATCTACACACACCCCGTACTGGAGGTTCAGGGATGATCACAGACCAGTGGGTGACCAGTGGATTGTAAGAGCTGGAGAATCCAGGCTGCCTGTGGCGATACAGTGTTTCTATATATCACAAGGAAGCTGTATCCATGAGATCCTAACAACATAGTTGCCTAATCAAGACCTCTATGACCACAATGTAAGTTAGTATTACAACTCGGATGGGGGAAGTCTTACAAGGTTCCTACACACATGAAGGAGTGCACTACAGGCAATTAGTGGCTGCTAAGAGAGGCAGAATTGTCTTCTCCTGGAATAGCTGGTGGGTTATCTAATCCTACGTAGCCAGCCATATTCACACTAAGTGACTCAGAAAGTTGCTTATACATATATACCTATGTGTGTATAAACCATGCTTCTGCTGTATGTAGTACAAATATACATACACAAACACACATGCACACATACATACACACACATGATAAAGAAGAGACATGATACACTGCTCATTGATTCAGGGGGAGGGGCCTGGTCCCGCCTCAACTTGCTTGCCAGACTTTGTTGGCTTCCCAAGGAAGGTCTTACCCCTTCTGAGGAGTGGATGGGGATAGGAAGAGGACGAGATGGAGGGGGTGATATGAGGAGAGGGAGGGGGAGCTGTGGTTCGTGTGTAAGATGAAAAGAAATTTAAATAACAGAAAAGAGAATTGAGCACTGCAGAGAACTGAAGAAAAAAATTATGAGACCATGAATTCTGAGGGAGTGAAGGCCCCAGAAAGAACGAGAGAGGGGAAGGTGGGGTGGAAATGAGGTTAATAATGAATGCATATCCATGTGAATAATAGCATATGCATATCTGAAATTCTAAGAAGATAAATGTGAGCGATAGGTGGGGCTGGAGAGGTGGCTCTGTGTTTACGGGCGTGCGCTGCTTTTGTAGAGGACCCACGCGTGTACACGTTCCACCCCTCCCACAACTAACAATAAACTACACAAAGAGTATGCATTTAAATTTTGCGATTTATTCCCCAAATGACAATTTTCACTTCTAATAGTAACATAAGTGTCATTTTTTTCCATGAAAAAGGGATATCATTGCCATTTTTATTTGCCATGTTCTCTAAATGATTATTGACCAATTACAGTATTTTGCTGATGACTTATTTTATATTTATTGGTCTTGAGTTATATGAACTTTTACAATATTAAAGATATTAACTGTGTTTCTGCTACACATATTTTCCAGTCTGTAGTTTGAGATTGATTTTATTCATTGTGTTTTTCCACATTCAGAAGTTGTATATATTAATTTATTCAAATCTACTGAGTGTATATTGTAGCCTTGGGTTTTATGTCAGAAAGCAGACTCTATCCTAGCACTCCTAAATTATATATACTTAAATTTTACATGATTTTATTTAAAATTTTATATTGCTAGTGTAAGTAAAACTATTTATTTTGATAAATAATGAAGTGTAAAGATTAACTTTTTTCTCAGCGTGGCAGTAGTTTGTACTGGGCCACAGACCTGAGGTGTGAGCTTCAGAGGGCTCGTTTGGACTGCCGGGGCTTCTAGCAGGCACTGAGATCTTCGGAATTATCTTTGGATTTTACCCCTTCCCCTTCTCAGTTGCCATCTTGCTTTCATCTTCTAAAATTTGGCATGCAAGAGGTTTTTCTTTTTAAATAGCCAAGCAGATTCTTCTTTCTGTTTTTACTTTCCTTTCCAAATAGTTGTTGAGGAATCGGACCCAGGTCCTGGTGAATTGGAGGCAAACTCCACATTGTTGAGCTGCACCTCCATCCCTCCTGGGTCACTTTCTAATTTTGGATGATATATTAAAGATTTTCGTGCTTATATTTTAAATTTGGTGAATATTTCTTTGAGGTTTTAATATACCATCAACTTTTTCATATATGTCATGGTTTTCAAAAAGGTATGGGAACTTATGATCCTATCATGTCTGCCAACTTTCCCCGTTAGTGGTTTTGAATTTCTTGTTCTTTTCCATTGCGCCCAGAGGACAGTCCTCAGTTTCATTCTCCAGGACATTATTTTGGTTTTCTGCCCCACTGAGACTTAGCTTGATAAATATTAGTGTTTCAAATGCAATAAAATACGACTTTTATTGGATAACCACCTGCCATTTTACCTTCAGGAAAGAGAATTTCTGTTCAATACCCTGCAGATGCTAGTGTTCTGGTTTAATTATTTTCTTGTCTCATGGATTAAATGCCTCAAGGGCTTCCTTCTTTCCCTTGCTGTCCTTTTCCTATTTCCTCCTTTTTCCCTTTTCTCCCCTCTCTTCCTCCCCCCCCCACCCTGTTTCCTTTCTTGGTGCCTCCCCTGCTGAGACTTTTATTTTAAAAATTTGTAAATATTTATTTATTTTATGTGTATGGGTGTTTATATACATGTCTACCATGTGTGTGCAGTGCCCATGGAGGCCAGAAGAGGGTGTCGGATCCCTTGGAACTGGAGTTACAGAGAGCTGTGAGCCACTGTGTGGGTTGGGGATCTGAACCTGGGATAAGAGCACTCACTGCTCTTTGCCTCTGAGCCATTCTCTCTAGCCTATGATGTCACTGAAATTTGTGGCATCCCTTTCTTTCTTTTCTTAGGACTGGGTCTGTCTATGTACCCCAAAATGCTCTCAAACTCATAATTCACTTCTCCCATTTACATTCCTAAGTGCTGGGATTTTGAGGTGTGTACCAATATAGATGGCTGTACCGAGATCCTGTACTAATATAGAGAGCCCCTTAAAAATCAAAGATGTCCTTATATAAATCAAAGTTTGGATTTAGGACCAGGGGAAGATCCTGCTTGTCTCTCAGTGAAGACTTGTTTGGATTCATAACAAGTTGGTCAGGTTTTTTTTTTTTTTTTTTGCGCATGAGTGTTTGTGTGTTTTGTTTGTTTTGTGTTTTCTTTCCGTCAACTTGACACAAACTAGAGTCATCTGGAAAGAGGGAAGCTCGCTTGAGAAAATGCTTCCATTAGATTGGCCTGGAGGTAAGTCAGTGGGGGACATGTTCTTGATTAATGACTGATACGGGAGGGACTAGCTCAGGGAGAGCAGTGCTACCTCAGGGCAGGTTGTCCCGGAGGTAGAAGAAAGGTAACTGAACATGAGCCTGGGGAGTAATAGTAAGCAGCATTCCCCCACAGCCTCCTGTCAGTTCCTGCCTACAGGTTCCTGACTTGAGTTGCTGCTTAGGTTCCTGCCTTGAATTTTGCTTACAGGTTCCTGCCTTAGGTTCCTGCCTACAGGTTCCTGCCTATAGGCTTCTGCCTTGAGTTCCTGCCTTGAGTTCCTGCCTATAGGCTCCTGCCTTGAGTTCCTGCCTATAGGCTCCTGCCTTGAGTTCCTGCCTACAGACTCCTGCTTTGAGTTCTTGCCTGCAGGTCTGACAGTTTCTGCCTTGAGTTCAAGTCTTAGATTCCTGCCTGAAGTTCCTGCATAGAGATTCCTTCCTTGGGTTTCTGCCTTGCCTTCACTTTATGATAGCCTTTAAGATGTAAAATGAAATAAATAATTCCCCAAGTAGCTTTTGATCATTGTACTTATCCCAGGAATAGAAAGCAGTCAAGGATGATAACCTTTGTCCTTTTGTCTTCTGTTGATGTGGTAATAAGTAAATGTTGAAGAAATCAGGGATTTGTTCTATGGCACCTAAAAAAAAAAGACTTGGTTCTTAGTTTCCAACCTACTAATTCTTTGGTTAAAGACCTCAGTAGACAGAAGTTTCTGTCCTGCCTGGTCCCTCAGACTTTCAGTCCCAAATAAACACACAGAGGTTTATATTACTTATAAACTGTTTGGCCTATAGCTCAGGATTATTACTAACTAGCTCTTATACTTAAATTAACCCATAATTCTTATCTATGTTTAGCTATGTGGCTTGGTACCTTTTCTTAGTAAGGCATTCTCATCTTGTTTCCTCTGTGTCTGGCTGGTGACTGACTGTTTGCCTTTCCTCTTTCCAGAATTCTTCTAGTCTGGTTGCCCCACCTATATTTCATGCCTGACTATTGGCCAATCAGCACTTTATTAAACCCATATGAGTGACAAATCTTTACAGTATACAAGAGCATCATCCCACAGAATACCCTCCTTCCCTGTTGATGTCAGAAATAGCTTTCCTGATGTTTGTTTCTTTCTCGACTCCTCTCTAATTGGTTTGTACTGCTTTCCTGTCACGCTTGAAGTCCCCATGATTACAGTGGTCCCTCTGGATCATCAATGCAATGCCTTTTGCAAACTCCTCCTTTCCCTGTGAGGAATATGTTCCCAGGTTCTGAGGATTCGGTTGTGGCTTCTCTTTTGATGCTCCCTAGCTAGGATCATGGTGATGGGCTTTTTACTTTTTGTGGTCCTCCTTAAATTAGCTGAAATCCTTTACTTCTCTGAGGAGTGCCGAACCCATTGGCGTTGTTACTTTCATGTCTTCACATGGCTCTCTTTTTAGAAAAAATTATGGGACAAGGGACCAAGGACAAGGGTTTTCTTACTGTATGGGCTGTTGATACATGGGCCTGACTGCTGCTCAAGATCTCCACTTTCTTCTAGGTTTCTGTGCTTTTGGCTCTTTCAAGCCTTGTTTTCTTGGACTAGAGAGACAGGATGTGAGGGAAACTTTTGACACTTCATTACCTACCTGGTAGTCAAACTGTAACTGCTTGTGTATCAATGCTCTGCCATTACTCTCATATTGATAAGGAAGAAGGGTGGAGCTGGGATGATGGCCCAGGAAGATGGATCTGGGATGCTGTTTCAGGAGGACGGAGCTAGGAAGATGGAGCTGGAACAATGGCCCAAGAAGATGAAACTGGAATGGCCTAGGAAGATGGAGCTGGGATTATGGTTTAGAAGGATAGAGTTGGGATTATGGCCTAGAAGGATGGAGCTGGGATTATGGTTCAGGAAGATGGGGCTGGGATTATGGCTCAGTCAGTAAAGTGCTGTTTTCGCAAGTATGAGGACCTTAGTTCAATCTCTACAGCCCATGTAAAAGAACTGGATGTTGTGGATTAGTAGCTTTCTTGTCATTCTAGGTGGGAGAGCCTGACACAGGACATGTCCTGGGCTAACTGGTCAACCAGCCTAGCTTACTTGCCTCATTTAAGGTCAATGAGAGATTTTGTTTCAAAGAACAGGTGGATGGCACCCGAGATGTGACAATTGAGATTGACACTTCTGGATTTCCATCTCTCTCTCTCTCTCTCTCTCTCTCACACACACACACACACACACACACACACACACAAAAGAGGAGGACACAACAGTAACAGCAACTATCAAAAGCAGTCAGTGTGGCAGTGTGGTTTAAATTATGAGGAAGAAGAAAATATTGAGTTTTTAGTTATTGTTCTTTACATACCTTATTTGGAAGGAGTCAAGCATTTATGTAGATTCCATTCTAAGGAGTAGCTACACAACCCTGAAAATACCTGTGTCAAGGGCTGAAGACTGTCCATGATTGTTAGCATTCTGTCAGGAAGAGCTACCAGGAGAATAGCTACCATGACTGAGAGAAGCCCATTTCTGCAGAACCTAAAGCTGGAAGCTCTGTCCCACTGCTCGAGATTTGCAGGCAGCATGGGCTGACCATGTTTGTAACCATTTACTCATAAGCCAGCAAAATCCAAGCCAGGTGGTGTAGTAGCAATGTGACCGTTTTCTTCACAGTCTCCGGCTCCCAAAAGTTTCTTCTTTGAACCTGCCACTGTCACCTCTGCATCCAGGACCGCAACCGATTGGAGGAATTTCTGTCTGTTTACTGCACAGTCTTTAGATCTGGGGACAGCAGAAGAAGGACCATGACAAGTGCCGGCCATCTTGAATCAGAATCCTCAGTCTACGGGGCTCTAAGAGCTGTTAAGAGTTGTAAACCCGTGGAAGCCAATAGCCTGCTCTTTGAGCTTGTGAAGGAAATAGATGCAAACTGCTCCTCAGCATTTGGATCAGTGAAAAAGTGCCACAAGCTCTAAACATGTAGTTGTTATCACTGCCTTAAGACAAGAAAGGAAATCATGGCGACTGCAGCCGTTTGCTCTCCGTGCTGTACCTTGGCTGCGAATGTGCAGTAAATGCCTCCGGTGCCCAGTGTCAGGTTTCATCAGCCCCCTCTGCTTCCGTGCATGCTGCAGTGGACAGCTCCGTATAAGTTCATACTCACCTTGCTCCGAAGCCGGTCATCAGGTGTCTTTCTGCTCTCTTCCCCAGGGCTGGCTTCACTTCCAGCGCCTACTCTATCTGCATGTAAGCACAGCTACAGAGTGTGAGGGTGTCAAAACCGCAAGGTCAACCCTCAACCAGTGTGAGGCAGAGCGCAGTGGCCAGTGTCCCAACTTGCTGTCATTTGTGTGAATAACCATTGGGAAGCTGGTTAAATACACTTTTTATATTAAATTTTTTATTTTATTTTTTATTTTCTTAAAGATTTATTTATATGTATGAATGCTTTGCCTGGATGCATGTGTGTGCACCACATGTGTGCCTTGTGCCTGCAGAGGTCAGAAGAAGGCATCAGATCCCCTGGAACTGGAGTTTTGGATGGTTGTGAGCCACCATGTGGTGCTAGAAACTGAACCTGGGTCCTCCGAAAGAGCAGCACCCACTCTCACCCACGGATCCAGCCACCTCTCTAGCCTCCGGTAACACATTGTTTTGTTTTTTTTTTGTTTTGTTTTGTTTTGTTTTGTTTTGTTCTCCTTATCTTTGCTTACCCTCCTGGGTTCTCTGCATCTTGGAATCCTCTCCCAAGTACATTTCCTCAAGGCCTTGTCCCAGGCTCCACTTTTGGTAGAAAGACTGAAGGAGATCTTTAAATGATGAGGCAGAGTTTTGGAGAATGAGTAACTCTATAAACAAATGAACCAAACAGGAAGAGACGTTGCTCCAGGCAGAGTAGAGTCCCTCATTTAAATAACCATCATAAAACCCATGATGTCTTCATATAATCACAGCTTGCTGAGATCTGTTGTTTATTGTTGTTTGATCTTTTTTTCAATTCAATAGAGAGATTGCAGTTACCACTCCTAAATAGCATCTGTATTAGTTAATTTCCACTCAAACCGCCACACTGTCGTTGGTTCTAATAAGCTGTGACATTAATAGGATCCCTACCCTGAGTGAGTGTTTGTGGTTGGAAATGCCTCATCAAAGCATAGATATCTTGGCTACTTTTGAATGAGGGTGAAGAGGTATTGATGAGGACATGTAACCTTTGCCCAACCTGCCACTTTCCTTGATATATATATATATGTGTGTGTATATATATATGTATGTATGTATATATACATATATATATATTTGTAATTTTGATTGCCATTACCTAAACAATTCTATTCTCTTTGTGAATTGCTATCAGAGACTCTGGTTCATAAGCACAATAATCCTAAAACACGGAGCACACTTTCTCTTTGCAAGGAGTTTTGCTTTTGTAATCAGTCAGATCAATCAGGGCCCAATTTGGAAAGGAATTTAAAGCAAATGTTACAAGCTTAGCTCTTTATAAATAAAACAAAATAGAAATAACATATTTTAATAATATAATATTTATAATATTATTGAATAATTATAACATATAATTTATAATAAATATATCTATATAATTATAATAAAATAAATACTTAAAAGCTAAGTAGTATAAATAAACATAAAATAAAGCAAATTTAGCTCTTTTTCTTGGCATTAAGAAGTTAGGATAGTCAGCTCTCCATTACCATGACAGGATACCTCAGATGATCGAGTTGGGAAGTGAGACATTTAATCTTGGCTCTTGTGGCCTTTGGGTCTGTGAGGAGGCGGAACAGGAGAGAAGAAAGTGATGCTGCCCCTGGTGTGTCAGCCAGGGTGTGCTAGGGGGTCAGAACAGAAGCCCTGGATGTCTATCAAGGGAGGAGTTCTCAGACTGGCTTACATAACAACATGGTTGGAGTAGCGCCGGTCACATTGGCTATACAGAGAAGCTGGTCATTGACTTCCACCAGGCTGGATGTCTTAGCAGTCCTGTTTGGCACAGAGTGCCAAGAGCCTGGGGGTTCCTGGAGAACTGCTTGCCTTCAGGACACTTTAGAAGCCAGAGAAGCTGGTTTTAAGGCCGGCGAAGGAATCGGTAGTGCCAGGTGACCTTGCCAGAGACAGTGAAGCCCAAGTGAGGAAAAATCCCTGAGTTCTCCTTCCTTCTGGTCCTTCATGTGGGAGGGTGGGTCCTACCACACATTTTAGGCCATCAAGACAAAGCAAAGGGGACACCCATGTCCCTCCCTGAGGCTCTCTTCCCAGACAATTCTAGCTTGTGTCAAAGCTATATAGGGTTGAGAGGTATAGGGAACAGCGAGAATCATGGCAGAGGGATCAGGGATCCACAAATGTCTTCAACGGCGTAGCTCCAGTAACCTCAAGCCTTGCACCAGATCCCACCTCATAAGGCTTCTACCACCTCCCCAAAGCACGAAGCTGGGGGCAGAGCTCCAACACACAGGCCTGTGAGTGACAGTTGGGGTCTCAGCTGCATTGGGAATGTTACACAAAGTTGCAATTCAAAATAGACTTAAGATAGCAACAGCCTTGCCGGGGTCACTGTGGCTCCTAAGGTGAGCATTGACACTGCTGTACGCTAAATACTGTTGCTTAGATTTATCCATGTAGAGAAACAGAAAGTAGTTTCCTGGCTATAAATGAAAAGCTATAATTCCTTATGTTGTTAAAACCTTGTTTACTTCCTATACATTTGCTTTACTTCATTTCTTTTGTAATGCATGGTTTTGATTGACATGTTTTTTTTCTACTTTGTTCTTGGAATCTTGAATTATTGTGGCCAGTGTTGGGCAAGTAGAAAGTATATTCTTAGTTTCTATAATATAGTCATTTATTTTAAATCTGTCTTATCAAGACGATGATACTAAAAAGAAAACAGATTGTTATTATTAATTTCTATACTCAATAGATTTTATAAGTAGAGTATCACAATTTAATGGTGTCTAACGTTTGTCATAAATATATTTTCTCACTTTTATTTTTGTTCATTTCATCTCTTCTAATACTAGGGGGACAAGTTTCATTCATTTGGTGACAGTGACTCTTTCGAGATAGCCAGAAGAATACAGAAATCTTACAGTAGTCTGACAAGCTAATAAGGATAAATTTAGACCCCTTTTTGGTTAGGTCAAAAACAACAATTAGGAGAATAACCCATAACCACGTTCTTGGGAAGTCAGTTCTCCTGGGGCTGCGTCTGTCAGAGCTAGACGCCGCGCCGGGGATGCCGTGTTAAGCAGCACTGAGAACTTACGCTTTTCACAGGTGTGAAGCTACGCAGGTGACTTCAAACTCGACTGTGTCAAATGTCATGCTTAATTAAAAGGTGTTCCTTGCAAATTCAGATCTAAAATTAGATGTAAGAACTCGTTGCCTTTCTTCATCATTCTTGAAAAACTCTACACTATACTTGAGGGTTTTACCAAATAACCTAAGCCCCCAAGGCATGCTTTTTTCCACTTGGAAACAGAAAGAATGACAGTTCGCTCGGAACACGCGCAGACTGTTGTAGAGAGACTGTAGGTCTAAGTTCGACATTTACAGGTTGACTGGATTCTAATCCTAAAGAGAATGGGTTTTTCCTTCAGTTTCTTGGCTTAAGACGTCCTGGATTGCACTGCAGGAGCAGACGTCACAGCCCTTGTCCTGACATGTTGTTATCTTAGGAACTGGATCATCGCTCTTCAGCATAGCAGGACCGGTTGCATGAAATGCCACAGCGCTCTGCTCAGGTTACTATCTTACCAGCGGGCACGTCAGCATAACCCCTTCGTGTTGGGATGACAACGGCCGGTGTCCGCATGCTCAACTACCATTTAACCGTCTGTTAAGTGAAATTAGCACTTAAGTGTGTGTTTGTCTGAAATACAGACAAGGAGTACTAATGCTTAAAACCATATTTCCACAGAGCTGAAGTTCTAGGCATCAGGCGCTGAAACCCGATTCGATTTTGTATTTAATATTTAACACTAAGAATTCTACACAAATGAACTGAAAAGTCTGCACATTGAAATTTAAATATTGGAAAGCTATGGAAATAAAGCAAATTTCCTGGAAAAAAGTGAAGACAAATTAAAATACAAAAGTGTGGTTTAAAATCTGGCTCTTTTCTAAACACCCACCCTCCTGTAAATTCCACTTTTCTCTTTCTCCTCGTGTCATATAGCAAAGTTGCCTCGTCCATCAGAGTTTGAAAATAATCAAGGACCATTGTCTTGGCTGCTAAACAACCCCCGTGGCATCACACGCCAGGCAATGACGCCGTCCTCAGAAGCCGCCTGGCTGACGAACTTGCTCCGCGCACTATTGTGGCTCTGGGATGGTTGTGCACGGTGTTGATATTTGCGAATGCTGCCCATCAGCTTGCTGGTTTCAGAAATCACACTAAGACTTGAGGTCTTAGTGGAAATGATAAGAGGAAAGCCAGCATAAGGGCCCTTGCTTTGATGCGTCTCATAATAGCCAGCAAAACCCACCCCGGGAAGGCTTGAGAGCAGAGACCACTCTGAGCCCGACTCAGTTCTTTCGGCTGATTATGGCTTATTGAGGCAGAAAACTTGTTCGAGTTCAAACTCTTTGAATTCCTTGTTCACTCAATAGTGTGTCAAAAAAGAGCATTCAATGTTTCATGTCACAAAATCACCGCCGGCCTAAATTGTTCCCATTTCTTTTTTGCATATGGTGCACAGGAGAGAGAGTTCAACCCTCTTCCGTAGCACATAGTGCTTTGATATGGGCAGCATTGCCATAACAGCCTGCATTCAGGAACTTATATTTTATCCTTCTTTTCAGTGTACATAAAAATCCCAGCTTAGTCCTTTTTTGTCTTTTCGATCCTTTGAACTCTTTCAAGCTATGATTCAAGACTTTCTGGGCTTTGACGGGGCTCGGCATTCACTGTAACCACGGTCAGTGCCTCAGTGAGATCACAAGCCCAACTGAGGGTTGTCTTAAGCAGGGACCACACAACTCTTGCGAGAATTTGCATATTTTAGCAACTCTGTCGAGTGTGAATCTCAAAGCAAAGAGTTCGGTTCATTAATTTCCTTCGTTAAATATCTTGGGCCGGAGACTTTTCCGACCACGGCGTCACCTGTGTCAGATTCTCGGGAAGTGGGACAGAGGGGACCTAGAGGAAGGCTTTGAGAGCTGTGCTCGTATGGCCAAGCCTGGTCGACAGAGTCACCACAGAATATGTTCTTTCTGTGGTCTGAGATTCTTGGATAAAGTGTTGATTCAGATACAAAAGTATATACATCCCAAAGTAGCCAACCGTGGGCTCAAAGGGAGCAAGGCCAAAGCTGGGCTGTTGAGTCCACTTTCCAGCTCAGTAGCTGTCGTAATCCAGCTCCGCCAGCTGCTAACAAGATTGGGTCTGAAGTTTACCCCCACAATGAGCTAATCAGATTACAGCCACAAAGATCAAATAATGACCCAGCTTTCGAGCAAGTTCAGCAGGCCCTTGATAACACTGTGTGGTCCTTGAGGCTTGATTAAAAAATTAAATGGCTAAACTTTGCCTCAATATTTTGCATTGGGATTTTGGGTGACTTGATGGTTCTTTTCAAGGTGCCACTTTCCTATTCTTCTGCCGGTTTGAAAATACGAGGTAGGAGAAAAGGAGGTGCCCCGCTGTGCGGTTGTTCTTGAGCTGGGTTTTAAATGAAGCATGCAGAATTTTTAATTTGGCGGCAGAGGGAAGACAAGGCAAAGGCAAAATTGTTTGTGAGCAAGTCGTCGGGGCTGTGGCCCAAACAACAGCTTTGCCTCCACTGTGTGATTTTCCAGCACAGACCAGAATGGATCTGGTCCAAAGGTGGGGGGAAAGTTTGAGAGTTTGTGTTTTGGCTACTATATGATAGCTGTTTCCAGCGGTAAAGGGATTATTCCGAGAGGCACACAAACGTGATTGTCTCCCAGCAGATGGTGCGCACTGCTTCACCTTTGAGCGAAGTTAATTAAGCCAAGCATATTGGGCCCATAGAGAGGAAAATGTAGATGAACATTGAGCAATCAAACTCAGTGTCCCCTTTTTTCATGCCTCTGCAACGGGACACAGAATCCCATTGAAAAAGAATTATGTTCAGAATCAAATTAATTCACATCCAACTTCACTCCCTTCCCAGGTTTTAACAGGGTGCGCACCAGGCCTTCAGAAGTTTTGTCTGCAATCAATGGGCCACACTGTGGTGTCCACTAAATTAAATGAAGCAGAGCAGAAGATCTCTTGTGAGATATTAAAAGGGGGTAGAGGCTGTTTAATTCAAATCCTTCCGCAGCGCCTTTTCACAGCCCCCTCTTCCTCGGTACAGTATAAATTATTAACTAACTTCTTTCATCTCAGATCAATTTACAAAACAGAAACAATTACCCCTTGTTAATGAGAATGAACACTTGTGATAATTATGAAAGTTGTGTTTGCTTCTGTTTGCTCACAGGTCCTTGTTTACAATCTAATTTAGAGCTCTGTGCACAGGGAAATAAAACGAGGATTCTCAGTCCGAGTCTTGATGGTCAGGAGGCAAATGGCCCTTGTGGTGTGAGCAGACACCGAAGGATGCGCTCAGATGGGGTTCTTGTCTCCCCCCCACACACACACACATGCCAGGCATCTCTGCTCTAAGATGGTGCATGTGGCATGCAGGCTGCAGAAAAGGATGCCTTTCAGGACTGGGTTTTGGAAGATGTTCATACAACTCTCTCTACATATGGCAGGTCATTGTTGATGCATAGGCTTTCCTTGAGAAGAGTTGAGGGTTCTCCTGTGGCCTCCTGCCATGCCGAGGGGTCTGAGGCCTCAGGCAGGCTCCCGACCCTCACTTTATGATGCTTTCCTCAGGATCAGAGTCCAGCAGGACAAGGTGGATGTCAGACTCCAAAGGAGCACCGAGACGCAAATAGAAAGGCCACGTTTCATCTCAACTGGACATAAAGGGGCCAGAGGAAATGAATCAGACGCCTGAAAGAAAGGGCCAGTCTGAGGTGGCCTAGCAGCTGGGCTGCTGCACCTGGTCACCCTCCTTCTCAAGACTGGCCATCCCCCGGCCTCAGCTGTTATTCTCACTACTTGGGGTAAATTCAGAGAGGACTAGCTAAGAGGAGGAGATAGAGGGGTTCACTGTCAGGGAGGGAGGGAGGGTTGGTGCAAGTATCAGTGCCCTTGGCTGAAGAAAGGAAAAGTCCAAAGTAGGAAGAGTCTCATTGGCCACAGGTCACACAGCCACACTCTGTCTTAGAGCAGACATTTGACCAGAGGGAGGGACAGTGACCACTGCCTCATGGGTCTTGGAGGTAGATTTTTATTTTTGAGACTTCGCAGGAGAAATAAAATCCTTAGGATCTGCTTTTGAAGTGAAGTTCACCAAAACTTCTTAGGAAGAAATACAAAAATAGAGTCTCAGGAGAAGTGTGCTCTACTCTGCCCCTCCCCCGTGCTGAACTCTTTCTTAGCCTTGTGTGATGGTGCACACATTTTAGTTGCAAACATTGCACGGACCATTCCCACGCGCCCTTATGCACAGACTGTTCCCAAGTGCCCTATGTACGGACCGTTCCCAAGTGCCCTATG
>NC_022027.1:55768961-55788810 GCF_000317375.1 Microtus ochrogaster | reverse complement strand
ACGGACCACTCCCAGACGCCCTATGTACGGACCACTCCCAGACGCCCTATGCACGGACCGTTCCCAGGCGCCCTATGCCCATAGTCCCTGTTACTAACACCTTAAATGGATAAAAACCATTTCTCACGGTGAGTGAACTAATGTTGCCCGTGGTCCCCGGATCAGGTCCATGACTTACTCAGGTCTCCTTGCTCTTCAGCCAATGCCCCTTCTGCTTCTTTGTCATCCAACCCACACCTTATTCGTCCTTGGGGTTGTAACAATCTCCTTATATTGGGTGATTTTTGATGGTCTGAAGAGATTTGTATGTTTTTTGGAATGGCCCTCAATTTGCCTGGTGTCTTTCTCATGAGTGGACTTGGGTTATGGATTTGGAGGAGAGATTGCCATCCTTATTCCCTTGTATCCAGGGTGCTTGGTATTAGTGGAACTCATCAGTAGGGGTGCTGGCCTTGACCAGCCCCTGACACCGTGTGCTACCCTCCTTCCCAGCACTGTGTGCTCACTACGCGTATCTGGAGAAGCGTCTATATAAATTATTTAGACCTCTACATGGAGAACGGCTTACCTTATTAGTCCAGGCTTTATGTTAGTGTCAGACTTACAACTCTCTGATCACTCCGGGCTGTAATCCCACAGCGCTTGGTGCTGTTGCTTAAATTGCTCCAGACCTTGACATTTGCAGCTGCTCAGGTTAAAGGAACAAGGGGTTACTTCAACAAATCCTCTTCAGTTTTTTATTACTCAGTGCTCCACACTCACCAGGAATATTCCAGATGGTTCCAGCTCTAGAATTAACTTAGAGGCATTTCTCTAGGAATCTCTTATTCCTTTTGTTGGAGAGTCTTAAAAATCAAGATCTGCTAAGGTTGTTAGATGTTTTCAAAATACTGCAAATTCTGAGGGGGAATGATTGTGGCAGGGATCTCAAGGTCCATCCAGCTGCTCATCCATCCATTGATCAATACATGTAGGAAGAACAGTGCTAGACATGGGCAAAAATAACAAAATAAGGAATAACCCTTGCTTGACTTGAGAAGATGTGGCTGTCTAGAGGTAGATACTTAGTTACAGAAACTTCACACACAGTTTGGTTTATTTTTGGCCCCCAGGTGCCTGCTGTATACCGTCTGTGTACTTGACACCCTGTTTGGCCTCTGAGATTCATAGAGAAACAAGGCCCAATGCCTGCTTTTGAAGAATTTCTACTTAGTGTGGTATGGAGGGAAAGAAGGGAACCACGAAGCAGTGTGGTCTCACTCGAGGCTGACTGTCTTATTCCCTTTTCAGGGCTGGAGACTGGGTTCTGGATCCTCACCGAGTAGCTTTTTAAAAGAGAACATCAACTTCCGGAAGGCCTAGAAATACAGCTCGTCTCAGTGTGTGCCCTTGTAATGGGATGCAGGAGTTCGTCAGGCTTTACCTAAGCCATAGTGTTGTCCTTAGTCCATCATCAGGGCTGGGCTTGTACAGCTTATCCAGCAGTCGCTCCCAGAACCTACTCCACCAGGAGGGTCTTCCATCCCCTTCCCAGAGAATTTGCCTCTGCTCACTGCTGCCACCCACTGGAGCTGGGGCACATCACAGCCCCTGGTGTTGGATGCATTGTGCTTCCAGGTGGCTTCCCTTTTATGTAAATATGCAACTCTCCATTGGGCTAAAGATTTTTCAGATACAGAATTAACATCTCAGATAGAACTTACATAACAACATCTATATTTTAGTGGATGGATACTTACAGAAGCCTTTAACTCTAGACTGACCTGCACGTGTTCATTAATGAGTCTCAAAAAGTCACCCCCAACAGCTGTGTGGAAGAGGACATACCTAGAATGCCTAGAGATATACTCTACCTGTCTGCCTGCCTGCCTGCCTGCCTGCCTGCCTGCCTATCTATCTATCTATCTATCTATCTATCTATCTATCTATCTATCTATCTATCTATCTATCTATCTATCCATCATCTATCTATCTATCTATCTATCTATCTATCTATCTATCTATCTATCTATCTATCCATCCATCTATCTATCTATCTATCTATCTATCTATCTATCTCTATCATCTATCCATCTATTATCTCTATCTATCCATCTATCTGACTGTCTGTCTGTCTATCTATCTCTGAGGCTGTGTCTCACTATGTAGCTCTGGCTGTCCCAGAACTCACTCTGTAGACCAGGTTGGCCTCAAATTCAAGAGATCCACCTGTCTGCCTCCCAAGCGCTGGGATTAAAGGTGTGCACCACCATGTCCTGTGAGGGGTGTATCTAAACACACCGAAGTCTCACTTTTTCTGGAGTGAAGTCCATGGGGCCCCTCTGTCAGAGGCATGGTTGTATCTGGACCGATTTCAGGTCTCTCTCTCCCTAAGGAGAACAAAGGGTTTTGATTTCCCTCCCCATCCTCTCTCGGTGTTGTTCACGCTGTCACTGGGAAACGTCGGAGAGGGATGTGGTTTTCTTCATTTTCTGACCCACCTCGAGTTACTCATAGGTCAGGGAGGAGGTGCAGCCTGCAGCCCCGCCTCCTCCCCCTGCCTTGCCAGTTGCTACCAGTCCAGGGGACAGAGAGGAAATGACTAAAATCGAATGGAGGCTTCCAACAGGGCTGTGAGGAGATCTAGCCCGTTTTTAGCACCTTTTAATGTGAAAATGTCTCCCAGCAGGACGCCCTTCCTCATTGTTTGTTTGGTTATATGATCAAGAAGTGGACACAATTCTCTTGAATTATTCCTGCCAGACACTAAATTACATCTCAGAGAGATAACCTTTTGATTTTTTCCCCTTCACCATTCATTTTCATTTTTGTGATCACACCAGAGCTCATCCAATGAAGCTATTTTCTCACTAAATTCTAGTGAAAGTAAGAAAAAAATTAAAACAAAGCCAGTCCAGAGAAGAAAGGGGCCGGGCAGTTTGCTGCTGCCCTGGTGGGACTTAGGCTCACCTCAGCTTTCTTAAATGTCTGCATGGTCCAGATAACGTGTTTCCCAGGACAAGGGCACTAGAAACTACTGTGCAGGCTTGGCCAATGACATCGTGGGAACATGGCGACATTCCTGTCTCCATGAAGTTGTTCCTGAGTGGTGGAAAGAGGAAGAGGGATTCAGGGTCAGATAAGAAAGGTGAAATGGCACCAAGTCTGTAAAATTAGCAAGGTTGATACAGGCTATAGACCAAAGCCTGGGGAAGAAAACTTGGTTAACTATGAAAAGCAACATACTCGCCAATCCTTTAAATGGTCTCTCGGGTACCTTTGCTGTTGTTGAGTTGGAGGTTACTGTGTAGCCCAGGCCTTGAGCTCACTATAGGTCTGGAGGTTACTGTGTAGCCCAGGCCTTAAGCTCACTATAGGTCTGGCCTTCTTGCCTCGCATGTTCAAGTGTGGGGCTTGGAAGCATGTACTTGCCATTTTGTTATTTTTGTCCAGTTGTAACTGGATTTGTATGTAAATATTAGTTCTCCATTCAGCAGATAGGCATTAGGGACCATCTCTAGTCCAGGGTCTGGGTCACAGAGGGAAGACAACTGATCATGGGTACCCTCTTGCCAACATTCCAGCTCTTCCAACATGACCCACATTACTTGACTGTCTGGCCCTTTTCCAATCCAAGCCACAAAACTATACCATTTAATCACATAAAGAAAAGGATATGCATTTCAATAGGTGTTATTCTTAAGGTAGTTTTACATTCACAAGCAAAACCAAGTGAAAACCACCTAGAGTTTCTATATATTCCTGGTCTCATGTTTTAGTCTCTCCACTGCTGGCCCTCACCAGGGAGGAGAGCTTATTATTATTGATGTGAGCATTTTATATTCTTATCTATGGCACACACCACACACCTGGGTCAGTGGAAAACCCCTCCACCTTCATGGGGGTTCTGGGGTGTTCGGGTTTCCTCTATGTCCCTGGAATAAAGCACTCTGACAGAAACCAGCTAGGGGAGGAGAGGGTTTGTTTCAGCTTCCAGGTCACAGTTCCTCACAGAGGGAAGTCCGGGCAGGAACTCAAGGCAGAAACCATGAATAGTGCTGCCTGTTGACTCCCTTGACTCACGGTCTGCTAGTCTTTCCACAGAGCCCAGGAACGGAGCTGCCCACAGTGTGCTGGGCCACATTCCAGCAACTAGCATTTAAGGCAGTCTCTCACAGACATGCCCACAGGCTGACCTGGACTGGACAGTTTCTCAATTGAGACTTAGCTCTCAGATGACCCTAGGTGGTTTCAAACAAACAGTTAAAGCTCATCAGATCACAAGGTTGAACTTGGGTCCCTAGACTGGTGTTGTGCGCACCTGTACCCGTGGGGGCCATCCTACTACCCCGTGAATAGACTGCTATTTAAAACTATTTCAGGGAAATAAAGAGCATCAAAGCCAACTCTTGAGGGTTGTGCTGACCCTGTCCTTCTTCCACGTACAGAAGAGACTTCTCCATTCTCTTCCCTGGGCCTTCTGCTTGAACTTCCTGTCTTTTCTTACATTTTCCTCGACTTTTCTGCACACTGGAGTATGGCATGTCATTGCATTTTATCTTCACACAGATGACATCATCTGGTGCGTTCTGCAGTCGATTTCCCCAGTCACCGCCGCGCCCGTGAAGCCTTCCCCTGTTGGTTCAGTAGCCCCGGCCTACCTCCTGTGTTCCTCAGGATGTCCTTATTTGGTAACATCGATATCTTATTTTTTACTTTACTGTTGATGAATATTTAGATTATTTCTCATCATTTTGGCAATTGAAAGTGAACCTTCTCCAGGTGTGGTGGCACCTGCCTGAGATCCCAGCACTTGGCAGGTGGTGGCAAGCAGATAGTTCAAGGTTAGACCTGAATACATAGTTAGTTGAAGGCCAAGCTACATGAGACCCTGTCCAAAAACCCTCAAAAATTTATTTAAAATGGCTGCTATAAATATTTTAAGCCTCTCCTATATACAAAAAAATCATTTATTAAGAGATGGGGTTTATAGCCATGTTTGGTGATTCAGACTTGTAATCCTCGAAGCTGGGGAGGCTGAGGCAGGTGGGTCCTAAATCCAAAGTCTGCAGGGTGAGTTCAAGACCAGTCTGGGCAGCTAAGCAAGCTCATCTCATAATAAAATATAAAATTAAAATAAAGTGATTCTGCAATTGCACTTTTATTAGAAGTTATGGCCATCGTAGTACACACACAAAGTAAGGCTGACAATGCTCTGGCCTACAGGACAATCAGTTAAAGAAAAATCTAATCTCCTTTAAAAGATATGCTTAATAAACAGAAAGGTGTAATAAAGACACCAGAGAGAGACTACACAGTGCTTTATTAACTTTCTAATTTTTAAATGATAATGAAAAAGAAACAATGGCTGTGGAGAAATATTGGACAACAGAAAAAAAGCCCATTGAGCTAAATCAGCTGATATATTTTAAAGACGTGCAGACCTTAGAATGGAAACCAGGGTGTGTGCTATGTTGGAGAAGAGGTTTTGCCTTTGTTTCCACAGAAGAAGAAAAGCTGTGAATACCATCAAATTTGATAAAGATTAGATCTGAGTAGGAGAGACCTCTTGATTAGGAGTTCATCAAACAGTATGGCCATTCAACCTGGCAAAAATGATAAATCACCAAAATTAAGGTTGGGGGAGAGTTTTGTTTTAGTCTCTCCAAGAAAATAAAAGCATTCAAGTAAGGAATCTGAAGACCATTGGACAAATGAGACGTCTGAAGAAAAAGGAAGAATTCTCCAGAGAAAATGCCCCAAGAGAAAGAACAAATTGACCCAATAATAAAGCACACTTCCAATAGGATAATATCTTCTAAATCTTCTGCAATGAACAATGGCTATTCCTAGCAGTGACCTTTGTAGTCTCCAAAAAGATGGATGGGATCCCACAATGATGATTCTGCCACCCATCCAACAAACACCATCCAAAGATCAACTTTGAACTACTAACAGCTCAGGACAATTTCAAGGTTGTTAGCTAAGGTGATCCACCATCATGGACTACTTCGACCAGGACTTGAAATAAGCCTTGTATTATCCCATCACACTGAGATCACAACAGCTAACTCCCCTAGGACTTGACCATTATCTTAATTTTCTCAGGGTCCCCTAAAGATGCCATTGCCCCCAGAACAGAAAGTAATTTTAAGAACAGCATGCCCACATTCCCAAGAGGTGGGTGTTTTTTGATCAATAGGTGGGTTATGAATGCTTGTCATCATTTAAGGGAGTTGTTACACGTTGTTTTTAGTCATGGTCAAGAAAGAAACCAAGCAAAGGAGATTAGATCCTAGGCTCTCATTTTGAAAAAAGGGGGATATAGGATTGATAGAATAAAAGGGCAGATTATTCAGTCTACTTTTAAACTAAAACAGCAAATACTAGTCTAAAACTAGTTACATTGGTATGGATATTTGTATATTGATACAAATTTAAGGTTATTTTTGTTATACTGTAGATATGTTTCTACTCTTGCTTAAGATACTTTTGCATATTGATACAAATTAAAGGTTATTTTTGTTATATTGTATTCCATGTCCTATTTATTGTTTAAGGTACCTATGCAGCTCATTTAAAACTGTAATGTAAAGTTCTAGTCCTTAAAAGCTATTTGGGATAATAAATAAATACAGGTTAGTAGTTAGTCATCCATATAATCAAACTTATAGTCCTGTTAGGTATATCTTCAAGGTCAATCAGAAACATATTTTAAATATATGGCCTTCAAACACTTCAGAGATGTCTAGCATATGGCATTTTAATTCTTTAACATGGGGCTTTTCATGATAATGAGACATGTCTGCTCCTGGCAGCACCAATCTACTTCATAAAAGGCTGATGGGCATTAAAGAACCTCCATATGGAGTCTGCTTTCTTTGTGGCATAGTTAGTCACTGTGCAAGAAACTTCCCCTGCTTTGACTGCTGACAGTATACTGTACAAACTGGACAAGCCAGACACAAAAGAATGTGACTGCCAAACTTTTCCAAGACAAGGTGAGGCAGTCCTTCAAAATTTCTGCTTCACAGAAAAGTTTGTCAGATATTCTAGGCCTGTAGGCCAAAGATGGATGCCCCAATGTTGCAAAGGAGCCTTGGGTGCTTTTTCTGTACTTTCTGCTCACTCAAGTAATATTTTATCCTTCTCGTGTCTCTGATGGGGATTAAAGACTAGATGGTTATAGTTTTCCTTGTTCAAGATCAGTAAAGAAACTTACATAAGAGATGTAAAGTTTATGAGGTTGAGAAACATAAAAGCTTAAGTTGTTTACCTAAGAAGGTGTTTTAAGGTCTGAAAAGTTATTTTTAGAATGTTAAAACAAGTTATGATTAAAAATGGTTTAGGTATAAAACTTTGGACTAAGATAGGATAGATAAATACAGTTCTTTCTCTGAGCTTGCCAGATACAAATGGATTGGACATTATAAATGCAATTCTTACTTGATAATTTTTCTAATTGCATAGAAATTTTTACTATGTTTTACTATGTTAGGGTTAAAATCTTTCCTTTTTATTTAGAAAAAAAAGGAGAAAATGTTGTGGAATATTTTTACACCATGTGAAGATGTGTTGCTGTGATTGGTGTACTAAAATCTGAGAGGTAGGAGAGATAAGTGGGCCTTCCAAGGAGAGAGAAAGGAAGAGGAAGAGAGAACTGAGGCATACAAGAGACACAGAGAGGAAGCAGGAGGTGCAAGATAGAAGAGAAGTAATGCCACATGATCAAACGTAGATAAATATAAATGGGTTAATTTAAGTTATAAGAGCTAGTTGGGAATAAGCCTAAGCTATAGGCCGGGCTTTCCTACTTAATAAAAAGTCTCCATGTCATTATTCAGGAGCTGGCTGTCAGGATAGAGAAAGACTTATTATGTAACATCCCTTCCAATCAGAAAAACAATTTGAGGTTCAGTATAGACTCTAGCAGGTTTATTTTGTGGCTTCTGAGGGAGTTCATATTACCTCCACTTCAGGCTGTCAGTTTCCAAAAAAGGCATGTGCTGTTTATCATACGTATGCATAGTTTAGATTTGCATGAATGGAAGCCTGTTATTTTGATCACTATTACATCCTTCTTTGCTGTATGTAAACTACAGGTTGGAAAAGAATTCCGTCTTGACATGTAGCCCCACGTGACATTTTGAATGATCTGTCACCTTTCAGAGGTGGGCTGACGTGGTGGTTTGAGCAAAACCGTGCCTTGCTCTAGGACTCCATAGCAGGCAGGCATGGGAAGGCCCTGTCTGCTAGGAATTCACACTTCCATTTCCAGGAAAATAATAGGAATTTAATAAGACTCTACAGTTCCACCTTGCACTTTTCATCTGAAAACCTCAAGGCACTCAGGAAACATTAATTAATTAAGCTTTCCAACAGCCCTGTGAACTAGGTAAGGATATAAGAAACACACCTCTAGGGAGACAACATGGCAGCTGTGCAGGAGCAGGCAAGAATACTAAGTGGCAGGCGGTAAGGAACTACAGGCAGAGGTAATTAAAAAATGATAAAGGCGGGTGGGGCGGGGCTCTGCCCTGGAACTGGGCCCGGTGCCTGGCATGGAAAGCTAGGAGGAGGCGGGTCTGCCCACAAGCGCCGCCCACAGCGCTGCCCTGCGGGACCCACTCTTTTGAAGTAAGTGCTGCATGAGGATGCTTCCGAAAGTGATGAATTTTGTTTGTTTATTTTCAATTAAAAAATTGTTTTGGTGTTTCTTCATGTTCAAACCCCATTTCTTTCCTCTTCTGAGGAGTGAATGGAAGCGAGGCAGAAAAAAAAGTCAGAAAAAGACCAACTCCTCCCTGGCTTGCCTGAGACCCTAGCACTTTCAAGCCCCTGCTATTGCTCACCCCTACTCTGCAGAGGCCACGAGTTACACTGTAGCTTATGTCTGGTGTAACATCGCAGGGCAGGACCCGGAGAAAAGTCACCTGATACTTGCTCTGGGCTCCTGGGCTAGCAGGTGCAAGGAGGGACAAGTCTCTAGGACTGCCTAGCCAACGACCAAGGAGAGATTCTTTAAAATGGCTTCTTATAGCTGGCGGAGCTTCCATTAACCTCCAATAGCTCCATCATCAGGGGCCCATGCTGTCAAATTATAAACTTTTGGGAGGATTTATGACCAGAGTAGAACATATTTCTGAGATCCACCTGTATTTTTGTCAGAGGTAGAACAGCACTGGCAGTGTGGAAAACAATTGGTGTGTTGCACAAAGTCGAAGTTTTGAAGTTTGTGTCCCTAAGAATCTCTTAGGATGTACATTAGGAGATGAACGCAAGAATGTTTGGAGAAGCACGCTTGCAATAGCAAAAGTCTTGAAATAATGTGAGTTCCCATAAGTAAAAGGAAGATTATATATTAAAATATTTACATAAAATTATTTATAATACTATTAATGAAACACTTTAATGTATGCTAATTTAGTTATTTTAAGATTTATTCTAAATTACACATGTTTTGATATATGTGTAAACACACACACACACACACACACACCAGACACAGAAAAGTAGAGGCCACTAATGCCTTAACTTGTATTGTCAACTCTGCTCGTATTTTTGTAGATTTAGAAGAATAAATCACCTATTATCTTGCTTATATATTTGAACGTGATTTTCATATATATCCTTAACTAATTAATTTGTATTTCTGCATTGACCTTTAAAAGAGTTCAAATGTGTACAATTGTACTTGAACACAATCTTGTAAACATTGTATAATAAACATGACCTGGTAGTAACTTGTGTAAATGATTGTAGCTGATGAGTGAACACAGAAGCAGATGCCAAGCGAACATGGTGCTGTTTGGATGTAGAGCCCAGGGTCTTCTATTTGTAATGAGAAGTATCTTGAGACATTGTTAGTTACTCAGCATAGAAAAACATACTTGGCAATACAAGGGGAACCCACCAGAGCCCATAGCACTCACAATGTTCTCGTCAGCAGGTCAAATTCAGACTCATTCGATCACAGCCTCAGACTATACCTGTGTTGTGATGATATCTTCCTCTCCTGTGGTTGCTGAGGAAAGATGGGATCGGCTTGTTTAGTGATCTGAAGGCAGGAAGGGGAGGTTGAGGAAGAGCAGCTGGCACAGCCGGGAGATGTTCTAGTGAGGCTGGTGTCTTTCCCCACAGGGTGGATCTAGCGAGAACACTGAAACTCAGCCCTTCGGGGTCCAGTGGGGCTCAGCAACATGAAGGCACACCCGGAACTATAGGCCTGACGCTGTAATTTTTTAGCTTCAGTATTTGGGTTTATCTAAAGGCTTTTGTTTGATCTATAGGTTAGCCTTATGGTGACAAAGGTTATATGGCTTAGTCATGACCAGAATGGTGACCAGAAGAGAGTTAAGGAGCATGTTTCTCCTGCTGCTGAGGTGAAATATTCCGGGATACATTCCAGACACTCTTTGTGTCTTTAGGGCTTCACTGAGCCTCTCCTCCCCACCCTTTTTCTCTCCTCCCTCTCCTCCCCTTCTCTCCCTTACCCTTTCCTGTCTTCTCTCCTCTTCTGTCCCCTCCTCTCTCCATCTCCTCCTCTTTTCTCCTTCTTTTTCACACCCCCCCTGTAAATTATAGTAACTTTAACATTCTTGAACTCCCCAATTATTTCCCCATTTAGGAATTTTGTTGATTTATGCATGATTCTATGTTTTTCTTTACTGTAGTATGGCTATGTCTTAGCTGAATGAAACGAAAAGACCAGCAACTCCTTCATTGACTGGTGTTCTGTATTCTCAGTGGACACTTCAGGTGGGAAGGGAAGTCAGGTTTATTTCTCCTCCTTTGCCAGACTGGCATATCCACTTTTAAAAATCAATTTACTTGTCATGTTTTCCTACAACTACTTTTGCATAAAAGGAATAATGTCTATCATTATGTCTTGTGTTAGTTAGATATATAACGCCACTGATTTTTTTTTATGCCACTGATTTTTGGTTTAAATTTTGGCTTGCTGCTTCTTATTGACTGTTCTCATCATCTGTGTCATTCTTCAGCGGATCCTGCTTGCACTGGGAAAGATGCTTAATCAACAGGCACTGTTGTTTGGAGCCTCTGAGATATCAATCTCATCAGCAAAGCCTTATTCAGCTCTCCCAGCTCAGAGAGGCACTCAGGAAAGAACTCTCATATTTTAAATATATTAATGCAAAAGTGTTCTGAATTTATAGAGATGAACAGCATAATTTGGTCTTGATAAAAAACTTGTTTATGTATTTGTCTTTAAAATTAAAGTTTGTATGGATGTTTTGCTCCTCTGTACCTGCAAATATTGCCAGTAGTTCCTGGGGAGAGGGGGGACTTCATGAGGAGCACCCCCCCCAGTCAGGGCTTCTCTACACAGCCCTGGCTGTCCTGGAACTTGCTCTGTAGAGCAGGCTGGCCTTGAACTCAGAGATCCGCCTGCCACCGCTTCCTGAGTTCTCAGATTAAAGGTGTGTGCCACCACCACTTGGCTTTAGCAGCTATACTTTTAATTGTTTAATGATTCATTTTTAATTTGTAAAAAATGTACATTGGTGTTTTTACTTGCAAGCATGTCTGTATATAAGGGTGTTAGATCCCCTGAAACTGGAGTTAGAGACAAGAGTGACCCACCCTGTGAGTGCTGGGAATCGAACCTGGGTACTCAGGAAGAGCAAGCAGTGCTCTTAACCTCTGAGCTATCTTCTTAGCCCCTAGCAGCCATTATTTTCTTTTTTTAAAATTTTGTTTTCTCACTTTACATACCAATCCCAGCTCCCACTCCCTCTCCTCCTCCCGCTCCCTTTATCTCCCCCCCCATCCACTTCTCAGAGAGGGGAAGGCTTCCCATGGGGAGTCAACAAAGTCTAGCACATCCTTTGAGGCAGGACCAGGCCCTCCTCAGTATATCTAGACTGAGCGAGGTGTCTCTCCAAAGAGAATGGGCTCCAAAAACCCAGTACAAGCACTAGGGATAAATCCTGGTCCACTCATTAGTTATTATTATAAACATTAATATCACAACAATAACAGAGCAGCTCCTCGGCATCACAGCGACCACTTGACAGAAGTGGAACAGCGAGCTTTGGCCTGTGCATCAGCTGCGTATGTAAATTAACATGGCCTGTTCCAATAAAATTAATTTCTAGAAATGCATTTACATATGCATCATCTGCCTTCTTTCTGCCATTTGTGTTGCAACAACGACCAGACAGATCACAAAGTTTAAAATCCGTATTATTTAACTTTTTATGAAAAAAAAACCACCTTGCTGACTCTGGGCTAGAGATGAGAACAGCTGGACAGCATACCTCGCCTCAGTCATTCTTCATTCTGCCCTCCATTGAAAGGAAAGGCGATCTTAATCTAATCTGATGATGTAGTTTTCCTCAGAATCTTTGAATGCTTGGAAAGAGACCCCAGCTTATTAGAGGATCTGTAGACATGCTCCTTCCGGTCCTCTGCCTCTCTCTTCTTCATCAGACTTCAGTTCCACTGAAAGAGGACTAGAACCTTATGCACTTGAAAAAATGCAATGGGATTATTTTGGCCAGAGTAGTTATGATGGAGGAAAGACAGGAGGCCCAGAGCATTTGAGTCTCTCCTCACATGAAGGCACCCTGTGCTGGGTGTCAAGAAAGGCCGTTGAAGAACAGCGGTAAAAGTGGGGCTGGGTCCCTTACAGCAAGTGCAGAAAACCTCCCTTTCTCTTCTCAGGTGTGGGTAGGGGGGGGCACAGGACCTGACACACCCTCAGGTCAAATATCTTCCGAAAAGTACAAGCTTCTGTCATTCTGCCTTAACAGTGCCTCGTTTTCTCCTTAGAGGAATTAACTCTGGCAGCGCAAGTTCCTTAGGTGCTGCTTGCTGCACTGTTCTCTGCAAGAAGGAACATCCCTGTAACTTGTTTGCAAAACCCTTCCTGTTCCTGATTTCCCTAGGTAGAGGGTTGGGGCACGAGGGGTAAATGCTGGAGGCCTTGAATGTGTCTTCACGTCCTTCTTTGGAGCCAGAGACAGTCTAGAAATAAATATCTTTTTATGTGAAGTCAAGTTCAAAACAACATGCCAGGTACCCAATTTACACCTGTGGGGAGAAGAAGAAACTTCAATAAGAACTAATTGAATAGCTTGGCCCTGGCAGCAGGCACTTGTTTCCGCAAGTAGAGAGAAGGCCCCTGGAGAACCAAGAATCCAGTGACCTTAATTTCCCTGGGAACGCTTGCATCCTGGAGAAGCCCAGGATTTCCGAGGAAGTGTTTC
Organism: Microtus ochrogaster; assembly: GCF_000317375.1. Taxonomy (NCBI): domain Eukaryota; kingdom Metazoa; phylum Chordata; class Mammalia; order Rodentia; family Cricetidae; genus Microtus; species Microtus ochrogaster. The sequence continues at coordinate 55,775,599 of NC_022027.1, read as the reverse complement.
TGCTTGCTGAACATGGGGCCCATATGCAAGATGAGCAATTGGTGCCTGCATGCGCGGTGGCTGTGCCCTCTGAGGCTTCTGTGACTGCTGGAGAGAGAGCAGTGACTAAGTGTCGGTAACTGGGAGGGATCCCCAAATGTTGAGTCCCCCTGCTGTGTGACGTTCCCTGGGGAGATGTGAATGAATGTCTCTTCTCCCTGAAGAGCAACGAATGGCAGATCAGAGCAACTATTCCACCAAAGCCCACCTTGGTAAAGCAATGACTTTATCAGGCTTGCTCACAGAGCCCCGCGGGGTGAGGGGTTCCTGAGGGGAGGGTGGACGACTCAGGCATCTGAGTCATCGATGATCCAAGGCTGTGCTCCTGGGACTTCCTGGTCAGGGCTGGCATCTCCTTCCTGGCCTCCATTGCTGCTTGTCCAACCTGTAGGATGGATTTTGTGGCTCTCCGGTTTTAGGACCTTCCTGAGCCTTGTGAGATTTCTTTACTTCCCTAATTCCAGTGAGGCCCCCTGAAGGAAGGATGGAATGCTTCATGTTTAAATTCAGAGAAAATCACTGCACAATATCTATTCTGAGAGAACCAAGACCTGACACCCAGGAGCACACGCCTCTGGAGGTCTGGAAGGCGTTTCTGAGCAGGAACTGTGTGAGCCACAGTGGAGTCGGTTGGGCTTGCTCAGGGATGTAGAGAAAGAGAGGTCAGGACAGGAGAAACTGGCAAGGCTTTCCTCTGTGATGGGTCATGAGCTGGCCTCGAATTTAATTTAAATTTTGTCCTGAAGGGTACTGCTGGAATAGCTCAGCAGTAAAATGTTCGTCATTCAAACGCGAGGACCTGAATTTAAGTCCTAGAATTCATATTACAAAAACAAAACTCATCACGGTGGAGCTATTTGCAACCCTAGCATTGGGCGAGTGGAGACAGGCTGTCTCTGGGTTGTCTGGCCAGCCATCCCAGCCTAGCAAATGAGCGAGTTCCAGGCCAAGCAAGAAACTATAGCCCAGGAAGCAAAACAAACACACAATCAAGGTGGATGGTATCTTGAGGAGCAACACCCAGGGGTGACCTTTGACCTCCACCCATCACACACATAAGAATGACCACAACCAAAGACTTTGCCTTGATGAAAGGGAAGTCAAAGGTCATTGTAGGTAGATGTTGTAGCCGGGTCATCAAAGCTATTCAGAGGGCCTCTCTGGCTCAAACTCTTCTGCTTCCACCCCATCATGGGTCCCTCATCGTCTGCAGATGGTGTCCGCTCCTTAGCCATGACCTGGTCTTATTCTCTGTCAGCGTCTTCCTCTGACCTCTCTCTGGGTGCCCACGGCATTTGTACCTCCGTGCTCTGCCTCTGGTATTTCCTCTACAATGTTCTTTTCTCACTGCCAGCCTAGATGTCGGATTCTTTCTCCTAAGTCCTCACTTCGTGGTCATGAAGGGTAGAAGAGGGGAGAGCTCCTTGTGCTCACCCAAGGGCCTCTGCTCTCAGCCCATGATGGCCTTACCTGGTGGGAAGGGCTCAGTCGCCCTCCGTGTGTGCTGGTCACAGTGAGTGAGCACACCCTATGGGGAGTGAAGTGCCCTTCGCTCTTGCTCTTTTCCTGCTTTGACCCTTACAGCAAAACATTCTTGCCCATGTGTTGGGAGCAGTGAGACCCCAGATCCTGAATTTCTTGTAATCCCCTGATCTGAGTGCCTACAGCTGCTCTGAGCACGAGACCTTCAGGAGTTCCTGATGGCAAGAGAGTGGTTTCTGGTGGGTTTGGCTGGGGCGTGGCTATCTCTATATAAGCTGCCCCTGAACACAATAAAGGGGGCATTCTTGGGGAATTCAAGGATGACCCGTGTCGCTGTCTCTCTGTCTGTGTGTGTCTGTGTCTTTTAACCTCCAGCCCCCTTGCCCGAAGCTCGCTAACTGGGTGCCAGCGCACAGAGCGCAGACACGGGGGCACGGTGCGTGGCACCCATGGGTTTACTTTTCTAATTTGTAGAATGTCTACCTTGTCCCTCTTTACCCACAAGGTCGTTTTTCTCTTTCTCTTTTGTTTTTGAGACAGCCATGCTATCTATGCAGCTGAGGATGACTTTGAACTCCTGATCCTCCTGTCTCCACCTCCCCGTGCTGAGCTCAGCTTGTGCCTCCATGCCCAGCTTTCCACCAGTTATTTCTTCTGCTATCAATACACATTCCATTCTTGCCCATGAGAACACTGGCAAAGCGTAGCCCATGAATACAGCATGTAAGGGGATGGCTTTTCTGGAATGGCAGGGATGCGTCTGTGTTGACAGGATACAGTCTAATATCAAGGAAGGGGTTCAAAAGCAGAAACTGGAAACAAGAACCACATGCATCTTTGTAGACAGCTGGAGAAAGGGAGGCTGACAGGGACCTGAGGGATGCCTTTCCTTGCTGGCAGTGTGACCCACAGCGGCTCTGTGTCTTCCCAGCAACAGGGGGCCGTTACAGTGCTTTACAGAGTCACTGTGAAGAGGAGATGAGCTCTTTGTGTCCAATCCTAGGGTCGCTCTTGACACAAATTAGTTCAATAGCGTGAGGTTGGTCTTGTGGCATGGCATGGGACTAGATGGGCTGTCTAGGGACACCTGAGACCCAGGCTTTCTCTAGCTACCATGCCCCAGACCTCAGTATCAGCTTTCAGGGTGACTATCTAGGGGCAGGAGGGAATTCTCAGCACTAGAACCAGCAGCAGTAACAGCAGCGGCAGCTCCAGTGATGGCCACCAGCAGGTCTCCTGAGACCTCTGACAGCACCAAGGGAAAGGGGAGTCTGGGGTCTCACTCAGTGGCCTGAGACGCTCCAGTGGGGGCAGTAGTATCTGGGGGTTGTCCCTGCTTGTGCGACGCCACCCTACAGAATCCAAGAGTCCTCACGAGTCAACAGGAGGGCCACCCGAAGGTTCTAGCATGTATCACCCTGAGAAACAGAGTCTCTGACATCTTCTATTAAAATGCAAATGCAGCCTGGAAGGCGCAGCACATTGATCTTTTACCATCATTTCTGAAGCTATACATCAGATGCGCGAGTCTCACATCTGGGCAGGAAGCCAGGCAGGTTTCAGAGCACGGGCTGCTCGGTTATCCCTAAAAATAGCTCGGTACTAGGTTGTCATAGTGTATCTTCTATGCTCAAGTCCGGACAATTTCATTTTCTTTTCACTGATTTTATAGTTGACTGTAAGTAATTCAGGCCCGGCTCGTGTGGCGTTATACATTCTACGGTGCAACACAACAATAGTTTGGAAAATAAATACTGTTGTGGGTCCCAGTTAGTTCAAACTCAACCCTACAGTTTTCACTTAACAAACGTTTCCTGCTGTCCTCCTCCTCCTCCTCCTCCTCCTCGTGATCCTTTCCTGTACGTGTGCATCTCCTAATCGCCGTCGACGACATCCATTTTCTGTGCTCCCGTAAATGAGTGAGCACACTGGGAACTTCTGCTGTGAAAAGCTCCGAGCAAAGTGTGAATCAGGAAACAGAAGATCTCCATCCTCATATACCGTGTACTAGGGAAGTGCGTTCCAGAGCAAGAGGGCATCAGGCCCATGACTCTGGAGACAAAAGGGGGAGGGAAGACAAGGTAAAGACCGGGCCTGGAAGGCCAAAGAGGCAACATGGCTCCCAGGTTTTGAGCTCGGATGACTGGCATCCTGGGACAGTCACAGAGAGGTGGAGGGCTGAGGAGGGACAGCAGGGCTGGAGCTAACGGACTGGGCCTGCACGACACAGGCTTGTCACCTCTCATGAAGATGAGCTCCTTGCTGAGTTCTAATTCAGCCAGTCATGGGCTCCTTCCTCCTCCTCATCTCTCTTCATCAGGACTTTGTACCGGGCAATGAGAGGGGCTCAAAAGATGCACTGGTCTCCATCTTTGCTCCCCGAGAGTTCCAGCTGAGTCAGTGAGAAGATATGTATATACCCAGCCGGGCCAGACACCAGGCAGCCCCGTGAGCAGTGACGAACGGAAGACAGAAAGGGTTGCTGGAACATGAGACATGGCAGCCTGCAAGCAGCTAAGCTGAGGGTTTTCTGTCACAGTGGGCGGGTTGTTAGCCTAAGATTGAGAGCCTGCTTTCCCCTTAGGATCATTTTAAGGAAGCTCTCAAAATGAAAAGGTATTTCACAGTATCAAGTCTATTTAAAAATGAATGAAACAAGGGTAAACAGATATGTATACTACTATAAAACCTTGTTATCATCCATCTATCACTGATCTATCATGTATTATCTTTGTCTACCAAGAGAGGAGGAGGGAGGGAAAGAAATAGGGAGAGAGAGAGAGAGAGAGAGAGAGAGAGAGAGAACTAGCAATTGATTAATTTTTATCTCTTTCCTAGGAAAGCAGGTTGCTAAAACCTAAACAAAGGAAACTTTCTACCCTGAGGAATAACCATTATCACACTGGGTCAGGGATGCCCAGGGCCACTGTTTGCCTCAGTTTTAGCTACTTTTCCAGCACCCTTGTCTCTGGGGCCTGTTTTGGGTTCTCTGTCTTGAAGGCCTGCTGATGGCCACGGAGGCCCACCCAGGTCCTGAGTCTCACAATGAGTGACCATGAGCTGGAACCCAGACTCTCACCAACGCTTCAGACAGGTGTCTGTTTACACAGCTGCTGTTAGGGCTGTCCGTGGGGTGTAATTACAGCCCCTCAACATGAGGCTGAAACCATCTGTAATGATAACAAATCCTAAGATGGACATTACTTCAGAGTATTGAAAACATTTACCATCCCAAAGGCGGTTTAGGCAGCCGTAACGCTGGGGTTGGAGATTTTAGAATCTGTCAGCTAGCGTTCCCCTCTGATGGGGCTCTCATGATCTCTTATGGACAGTCAGGGGTAGTAGCAGGCTTGGAACATTTGACTTTTGGTGTATATGTTTTGCATACACCTTGCCTCTGACAGTGACCATGTTCGAGCAGGGACTTTACTGTCTCATTAAAATAGTGCCATCTAGTGGTGGATATTTCAAACTGTAGCTCGGTGCCCAGAGTTGTCCCAAACCCTCAAGGGGCCTGTGCCTAAAGACTAACATTTGCATATATAGATTATGGCATTTATAATGCGCATATTTACTTGTTCATATATTCTTTCAACTAATTTATTTTCCAGTTACTCAAGGATGGGCCTCTTGATGGAGGTTGTATTTAAGGAGCAAGGAAGGCCCTGCTCTGACCTCCAAGGACTAGAGTTCTGTACTCTAGAGCGAATGACAGACACAAGAACATGGGGAGCCCAGGAGACTCCGGTGTTGAGGGCTCTAGTGGTGTTGTTAGAAGTCCTGCCTCTGCTTAGACCTTGTTTGGAAGTATGGGGGTCAGGAAGAGAGCGCGGTTAGAGATGGCACCTGCCTGAGCTAGTGTAGGAGTCCTGGATCTCTGAGACCTCTCTTGGGTCTCCTATGATTCTGGCCCTATGTCTAAATGAAGTACCAGAAAGAGTTGGGGATTTGCCATGGAATTCTCTCCCCATGGGCTTGCCTCCTGGTCGTTCTCAGATACCGCATGCTGGATGCAATGGGCATCGGAAACCTTGAATGTTTCTCAGGGAAACGGCATGAGATTTTATCTCCATTCTCTGCCCTTTTCTTGTTTATATTTTCCTTCTCCGCCCTGGGGATTCTCAGGCGTCTTCCTCTGCTCTCCACAGCTGTCTTGGTGCGGTCTGAGCACACGGTTCTTTTCTGAAGAAGTTCACACTTGTGGAGACCTGCTGAGGCCCCTGATCTTTTTTGATCCAAGGGCTGTTTTCACTTTAAAGCCAGGCCGATAATATTGACCTACCTACCTTAATTAGTAAAGTGTTCCAATTGGTAAAGTGTTTTAATTATGGTTTCGTATGTTCTACCACCTAAACACAAGCTTGTTATACCTTCTTTTCGCTTGTTTTAAGTCACGCTTCTGGGTAGAGTTTAACACTCAGAAAACTTCCACTTTATTTGCTCTTTAACACCAAACTCCAGAATAAGTCTTTTCACTCCCTTCTAATTGGTTCTTATTAGCTTCCTCCCTCTTCGCCCGCTTTTGCTGCGAGCAGCTTTCTTGGCCCTCATCCCTTGATGTAACGTTCTGTCCTCTCCTGTCCTGATCTTGCTTTTCTTTGTTTGAACACGCTTGTCCAATGCCCTTTTGGCCTTCACCCTGTCACCCCCAGAACCCCCCATGTGTTTGCTTCCACACTCTTGATCTTTTAGATTCTATCTCTCAGATTGCTAGGACCACCAGTAACCCCTTCACCCAACCCAGGGCGTACTGTTCTGTTGCAGAGACGAGGAGGCCTCAGGAAGGACCACCTATCTACCCGTCCATGCGTCCATCCACTCAGTATGCAGGAGACCCCTGTGGGGTACCAAGCACTGCACCAAGGGTACAGATGGGGACCAACTAAGAAGAATGAGATGGTTCTGCTTATTAGGAGCTCGGATTCCAATCAGAATCAAACAGTTCAGCAAGTTGCTGTGAGATAGTTATGACGTGGGCGACACAGAAACAGGCAGAAGGAAACCCAAAGCACTGAGCTAGACCTGGAAGACGTGGGGAAAACTCACAAAGCACGAGGTCCCTGGAGTACGGTCTGTACCGTACAACTGAAGGTCATACTGGGAAGTGGTTTGGTTCA
>NC_022027.1:55755806-55768650 GCF_000317375.1 Microtus ochrogaster | reverse complement strand
ACAGGAAAAGAATGAAGTTGTTGTTGGATGTTGTGGGTCCACACAGGAAAAGAATGAAGTTGTTGTGGGTCCAGACAGGAAAAGAATGAAGTGGTTGTTGGATGTTGTGGGTCCAGACAGGCCAGAGGAGACGCCGGCTGATGAGCCCGGAGGAGTGAGAAGACAGCTCTGTGGAAGGTCTGATGTTCTGTGCAGTAATTAGGGAGCTATTGTGTAAATACTGGGGAGTCGTGTGCAGACAGTGCCGGAAGTATGTGGGCTGTGAGCAGCTCTGTGGAAGGTCTGATGTTCTGTGCGGTAATTAGGGAGCTAGTGTGTAAATACTGGGGAGTCGTGTGCAGACGGTGCCGAAGTATGTGGGCTGTGAGCAGGGTGAGGAGTCACATGAAAATGAGGGGATCTGAGGGATATTTCAGCGATCAAATGGACAGAAGTGGTGAGGGGCTGGGTGTGAAGGTGAAAGAGAAGCAATTGCTAGGGTACGTTTGTCCTCAAAGGTGTACTTCCTCCTAAGAACTTCAGATTCCCCTGAACTGGATCCCCTATCTAGACCGCAGATGTCCCCCTTTTTTCTGGTCTTTTCATAAGGATCGAACACTGCAAGTCTCTATGGAGCTACTTGGAGACAATGTCTTAAATTTGAATGATAATGTTATGTTTGCTTACTTGGGTTGGGTTTGGCTATTTAACGTTGGGCTCTGGTGATTCTGATGCGGCCAATAGTTCCACCGCTCTCCTTCCAAGGAGACAGACGATGAGGAGAGGATGCCAACATGTCCACACTTGTGTTTGTGGGGGGAGGTGGTGTTGTAGATGAAGGAGGACACAGAATTTCAGCTGCTGAGCTGGCAGCAGTTGTTGGTGTTGGTGAGATGAAATAAGTGACATTTCCAAAAGGTGCACATGATAAAGAGAACTTGGGTCATCCTTCCTGGGCTCTTCAGGGAGACTGGAGGTCGGCAACTGCTTTCTTGTTACACAGAGACTCAAGTTGTCTTATATGTCCCCAACTTTAAACTGGAATAAGGGCAGGATCCTCTGCTGTGTCTTAGAACTCACGAAGGAACCGCTAGTCTGACTTGCCGAAGGGTTTAACGTCATTGTGCGTGGATTCAGCAACCCTTCTCATTTCCCTCACTAACCGCCCCTAATCTGCCAGCTTCAGTTGAAGATTTTCTGCTTCTGATTCTCCTTTCAGGGGAGGGGCATTATATGCTTATTAATTCCCTGCATCCCCCATTCTCCCTGCAGGTCTCTAACATCTTGGGTGTGTGTAGCGCATTGTTATTTCACATCCATTCACAAATTTTTGTCTCTGAAATCTGGTCCAGAGTAGCTTCATGCTAGACGGATTGCACCGACAGTCTCCATATGCTGATGACATATTCCTTTGCAATTTCATTTACTAGAGTTACAGCAAGAAACTGTGTTAAACTCTGTGCTTTTGTGTCTAGAATTCCTTTTCAAGCTCTCTCAGGTTTTTAAGTGGATTTTAGTTGGCCATGTAGGGGCCATCCTGTTGCAGGAAGAGGCCACTTATCGGTTCCTGGCTTCTGGGCAGCTCAGACCAGAAATGATCACACAGAAACTGTATTAATTAAATCACGGCTTGGCCCATTAGCCCTAGCTTCTTATTGGCTAACTCTTACATCTTAATTTAATCCATTTCTATTAATCTGTGCATCACCTTGAGGTGATGCACAGCAAAGTTTCAGCACATCTGTCTCCTGTGACGGCTCCATGGCTTCTCTTTCACTCCTCCTTCTTTCTCCCAGCATTCAGTTTAGTTTTCCCCGCCTACCTAAATTCTGTCCTATCAACAGGCCAAGGCAGTTTCTTTATTCACCAGTGGTATTCACAGCATTCAGAGGGGAATCCCACATCAAGTTTTTCCATCCTTTGGTTCTGAGATTAGCTATTCTGACTTTGGAAAGTGACATTGACATCAAAGAACCTGACCCCAATTTTTATGTTAGGCTATACTGATAAAATTTAGACCCCAATAGGTTCATATATTTGATTACCAGTTGGTGGACTGTTTGGGAAGGATTAGGAGGTGTGGCCTTGGAGGAGGTATGCCACTGGCATGGGCTTTGAGGTTTCAAAAGCCAACACTAGGCCCAGGCTCTCTCTCTCTGCCATGTGGCTGTAGGTAAGTCATAAATTCCAGCTAGTTCTCCAGTGCCATGCCTGCATGCCTGCTGCTGTGATCTTAGCCATGATGATCATGGATAAACCTATGAAACTGCAAACAGGCCCCCAGTCAAATGCTTCCTTTTATAATCTCCCTTGGCCATGGTGTCTCTTCCCAGCAGTAGAACAGTGACCAGGATGCTTCCCAACTACTGTCTCTGTTAGTAAACGCACAGGCATCCCTTGATCTCATGGCATTGTTGGGGCATGCAGATAACACATATAATAGCCACCTCTCTACCCAATCTGAAGCCCTATATCTATCTATGTCTATAACAATAGACAGGCTCAATCAATTTTTTTCTGTCCTGCCATTCCAGATTATCCAAATCTCCATTGTGTGTGCTATAAGCTTTGTGTATGCAATATCACCAACCTTGCTGACTAGCCTGTGAATTAGGGGCTGAGTGGGGCCTCGCCATTACTGGGTGACTGAACAAAACCTCATATGTGACGCTTGTAAACAGTTGGTAAAATGTTCCCTTGCCGTGGCCACCACCTAGGCATAGCACGCGAAACAGTGCTCTCTTCCCTCATTACGGACCCAAATGTGTGAGCAAGCTCAGCTCATACGTCAGTCTCCCAGTCCGGCAGCCTCGGTGAGGCTAGGCAAGATTAGCCAGGTCCACTAGAGATCAGCCGAGTCCCCTAACATGTGAGCTAAATGGTTGTTGTCTATATCTTTGTGCTCTGCGGTCTGACAAAGCGCTGTTGAAGCAATAGATAAGTGATAAGTCAAGTCAACAGACATTTAGAGTGACCTTGGGGTAGGTGACACAGCTTTCAAACATTAGCAAGTCCTGCGGTAGCCAGCAGGTTCAAAAGGGAAGAAAAGAGTTATAGCAAAGCCCATGCTTAGTTCTTACCCCTCTATTTTCAAGAGTTTATTTTGTTTAAATTTTTGTGTGTATGTGCTAGGACTCTTAATAAGCAATTTGAAAAAAGCCTTAAGTAAGATTAGCAATTTGCACCTTTTTAAAAATTAACAGCACTCTGTTGTTTTGATATTGAGCTCCATTATCAATTTGCATCTTTAAAGAGGTGTAACCTTTCTCAGATATTTTGCTCTGTGTTCTTATATTTAACTAGCAAGACTTGATTTTTACATTGCTTATGTTGCATTTGCTTCTGCACAATTAGAGCAAGGGAGGAAGGAAAAACAACCAGAGGATCAGGAATCAGGAACTTGATGTGGATTTTGGTAACCTAGGCTATTCCAAACAGGCGACCAGTCCCACCAAGAAGAAACCCCATGCATTCACAAGGAAAGAATGTTCTAGAGTCTTAGGGGATATTGTATTAGTTACCCCATTTTTGCTGTGGTAAGAGAATGAACTCAGTAAAAGCAACTTGGAGGAGAGAAGGGTTCTTTATAGCTTAGGGCTCCAAAGGGATAGAGTCTATCACGGTGTGGCGGGCGTGACCACAGGCAGGGAAAAAGATGCTGGGAGAACAGGAAGCTGACAGATTACATTCTCATCCACATAGGAAGGGGGAGAGGCGAGGCTAAGCCTCAAAGCCCACCTCCAGAGATGTAATCCCTCTAGCACGGCTATCCCTTGCTAGAGGTCATAACCTCCACAAACACTATTACCAACCAGGGATCGATGGAGACACTTCTCATCCAAACCACAATATGCATCAACAAAAATTTCTTAAATGGCTGTAGACCACACCTTATTTGTTACTCTAGGAACAGTTGGCTCTGCTGCCCGCTGTCGGGTGTCATGAACTCTTTATCAGACAGATACACAGAGTGGTGTTGACTGATGTCTCCCACCTTCCATGCTGCCTCGCGCTGTGTGTTCACTTTCCCCAGCAAGACCCCCAACACATCATGCCTTGAGGTATCTCATGGCAGAAGGCCCCACATCCTGGAATCCTTTGTTGTGTGCTAATATCTTCTCCAGAAAGATGAGGCTTGGTGGTAGCCGTGAGCTTCTTCCACATAAAGTAAACCGAATATTCTTTGCTTGATTAGACAAAAAAAAAAAATCTATGGTCATATTTCTCAATAGAAGTAAATGTATTTTAGCAACTAGATTTTTTTTTTTTTAGGGTTTGGAGTAATGGGTTGAGTGGAAGTGAGCTTGCTGACCAAGCTTGGAGCTATGACTCCCAGGACCCGTGGAAAAGCCTGGAGAGGCAGAATGTGCCTGGAGTCTGGGTGCCCGGAGGTGGAGACAGGAAATCCCAAAAAGCCTGGCAGCTAGTCCAGCCAATTGATGAGCTCCAGCGGGAAACCCTGCTCCCCCAACACCAGAGAGGGAGCTACAGAGGAAGACAGCTGACCCTGACTTCTGGTTTACACGTACACTAACAGGCATACACATGTGGACTCACATATAATCTACATATGAACACACACACTCACACATCACACACACACATCACTAGCATGCAGGAACACCTCCTAGAGGAATTGTGTATACATTTTCTAATTATACCTAATTAAGAAACAGCTCTTTAAGACAAGGTAACCGCTGGGCAGCTGTTATGAAGCCACAAGCAAAAGCAACACTTTTTTTTTTTTTTTTATCAACGGACTAGTGACAACTGAAGCCTACTTTATAAACTGTCTTGAACTCACGACCTGGAACAGATCCAGACCATCAAAATTTCTTGATATTCTGTGAGGATGAATCCTTGTTGTAACCTTTAAAAGGTGCACAGATTCTTGGTACGTTTTTCTAATTCTGTGTGAAACCTAAAGCTTGATTTTATCTTTAATTAATGTCATTTACTTCAAATTAATTGTTCTTTGGTGGAGTAAGTAGAAAGATGATGTCAACAGCCAGGGAGCTGGGACTGTGGAGCGTTCAGGAAGATCTGCCTCGCTGCTACCACGCCACCCAATCTGTCCCTTGGTCTAGGGATGGGTTGCTTGTGAAGGTTGCTGTCCCCCGTGGCAACGTTCTGGAGCTATTTATGTGGAGTTCTCTTTGGAGAATCTCATTCTGGAAATACCATGGGATATTTTATTTTGATCATGATAGCACAGTCAAATGATCTTTGGACTTTTAGTGTTTGGTGTTTCTATACGTGAAATAGGTCAAAGAGGGGGACGTGAAAGCAGCTGCAGATACTCGTGGAGTGGGCGTGATTGGTTTAACTAAAGCAATTCTTGTGGTAAGATTAGGTTCATTTATTTTTCCCAAAGGTAATGCACAGAGATATGAAGACTTCTTTTAAAATACTTTACATTATCATCATCATCATCATCATCATCATCATCATCATCATCATCATCATCATCATCATCATCATCATCTCTGTGTATGCATGTGCACATGGTGTGTGTGCATGTGTGTGTGTGTGCATGTGTCAATCTCCCTCTGTCTTCCAAGTGTTGGGATTAAAGGTGTGTCCTAGCACACCCAACTACTCTCTTTCTTCCTTTTGTTCTTTTGTTTTTTACTTTAAGAACTTTAACTTTTAGTCTGCATATATTTTTAACACACTGTAAATCATTTAGAGGTTTTTTGTTGTTTTTGAATCTCTCTTTACTGTATCTCTCTCTCTTTTTCTGAACACATGAGCCTTTAAATTACGGAGCAATATGGGTAGGATTAAAGCCGTGGCTTTGGCAGCTAGATCCAGCCCATTCCTTAGCTTTCCAGCCTCACGGCGGAGGTACCGGTTGTAGCCATATTTATTACCACAACTCTATGGCATTTCAAGGTTCTTGCCAGCAAACAAGCTACAACTCAAATGCTCTCTCTGTAGCTGACCTCCTGCCTCTAAGAGTCAGAGTTTGTCCTGGCAGGATGGCCCACAAAGCCAGCCTTTTAAAACAGCACAACTTTTTTCCTGCTATGGCTTAAAACAAATAAGCATTCAGTCAGCTTTTATCAACACCATTTAAGTGTTTCGTGGCAGGACATCTTAATGAGCTGCAGGGTTTTGCAGCTAAAGCTGAGTCAGGAAGCCTCTCTTAGATGAGAGTGCTTGCTTGCCTCTAGAAAGCAGAGCAGACCCGAGAAATTGCTGCTACCAAGAAAACATGCTTTATTCTTTCCCAAGCTTTCAGTGGATTCAGTTGTCCACATGTTGGGCAGTCATTCTGTTGATGGGAGCTGCGGGCCTGCTTTTTGTCCCACCTGGCTCCCGCATGGCTAGCTTTACACTAGAAATAACAACACACAAACTGTATTATTTTAAACACTGCTTGGCTCATTAGCTCTAGCCCTTACAGGCTAATTCTCATATCCTGATCAACCCATCTCTAATAATCTGTGTAGCATCAGTCTTACCGGGAAAGATTCAGCATGTCTGACCTGGCGGCTTGCTTCATCGCGTCTGCCCAGGCGATGAGCTGCATGGCGTCTGTCTGAGGCATCTTACCTCACTTCCTCTTCCTCCTAGCATTCTGTTCTGTATACTCCACCCACCTATGTTCTAAGCTATGAGGGCCAAGCAGTTTCTTTATTTTTTAACCAATGACCTTCCTCCATCAGTCCAGACTATTTCTTAATATATGAAACAAAAACAAAGGAAAGCAATGAGCAGAAAGAGAAACTGGAAAGAGAAACAGAACTGATGTCAGAGCAAGAGGGTCACGTGGGTAGGTGCCCAGCACGGTCCATGCTGGGGCTGCCACTCTGGACTGTTCGTAGTTATTCCCCTGTTAACGGCTTTGCAGTGTTCTCCTGGAGCCAGAGTGAGCTAAGCAAACACAGAAGAGATCTTGTGTGACTTCTAGGTGCTTAGGAACATGACGGTGATGGATAAATGTGGATGGGTGGCTTTAAGGACTAGGGTTGGCTCAAATTTTACCTGGCAGAAGGACAACAGATGGCATAAGGATGTTGAGTAATGGAAATGTGTTCAGAGAAAGATCACCGGTGCATCTGCGCGGGGTGGAGAATAAGAGGACCAGACTCTAGCTTTTGTGAGGCATCATACCCAAGCATACTTCATCTGCAGTTTCCTTTGACAACTAAACTAGACCGTGCACGCTCATATCTCCCTACAGCTCTACTGTATTGTTATCTACCCAGGGGGCTACACACGTACAGATCTCCCTGAGACTTTACTGTATTGCTATCTACCCAGCGTGTGAAGCCAGGACAGTACGGAGAGACACATTTGAAAGAAGGTCTAGATGGCAGTGAGGTAGTCAAACTGGGAACTTCAAAGAAGAAGAATCAAAAATTCTGACACTGGCCACCGTTTCGCCATAAATCCTGATGTTGTCATTTGAAAAAAAAAATTGCTCATGGCTCTGAAAAGGTTTGGAACCAGGAGAGCAATCGAGCCATGGTTCCTATTTGTCTGGTACTCGGTCTCCTTAAAGACTGCTGGGCAGTTGGGCAGCCTTTAGGTGAATCTCCCGTCACTGGGATCTTGGAATATGGCAGCATGGTGAGGGGCCCTGCAGGGTTAGAGGGGACTGAAGGCGTCTGGGGTTCCTCAGTCAGCGTCACCGTTGTTGTGGAGCCTAGCAAGTATGAACAGTCTCCAGCTCACGGTTCTACGAATTCTCATTGTCATGAAAGTGACCGGCATTTGCGGAAACTGTGGCCCTTTCCTCACAGTTGGGGCGCTCTGGCAGTCCTGGGCCCCCCAGTCCTGATTGCAGCCACAAGGGGTGTGACAGTGACTCTAGAGCAGACCCAACACACAACATTTGGTTCTCAAGGTTTCCAGGGAGGTCGTGGCACCAAGAATGCTTGCAAGTCCTATCAGGCCGCAGGTGATCTGGAAGTGAGGACGCAGGCAGATTTAACACTCCGCAAATGCAGAGCCTAGGTTAATCTCATACCCATGGATTACAACGTCATCAGCATTGGCAGCAAGGATGGACAGGAAGTGGTGATTCATATCTGGAAGTGTACACTGTGGGCAGCATGGGGCCCCAGGAGGAGTGGGAGCTGCCAGGGTAGGGTCGGCTTTTCTGTCTTTGCGGGACGAGCGCACAGCACAGCCGCTCCAGGAGGCAGAGAGTCTGCTGAGGGCCTGCGAGCTGATCTTGCTCTTCAGAGGTGATGGTCATGAACAGCCAGGAGCTGTTACCTCAAGGGATAAAGGCTGGGGGTTTATGCGGGTCCCGCAGCAAAACCCTCACGGTGTTTGCTTCCTTTCCAGGAAGTGGCAGGTAGGAGGTGACCCTCTTCGGAAGCAGCCCCAGTTTAGTGAATGTCAGTGCATCAGCCAGAGGCATGTGCTTGCTGTGGAGTATGGACTGGAGAGAAGAGAGGAGCAAGGAATGGCTTAGACCCCAGAAGCCCCAGACCGGCCATCTCAGAGAACAGAGTGGGAAGTGGGGGGGCTGAGCTTCCCAGAGCGCAGCTCTGCCTCTGTGACAGCGCTGGCAGCCCCGTGTACTCAACTGCTGGGGAGCGGAGAGATTCAGTCACATTTCTTGGGGTGGACCCGGTGTTGCTTTTAGGAGCTTCACCCGAGGGCTCAGAATAAGCGTGTTATTCCATGCTGATCTGCCAACTGCTTCAAATCTTTTTTAATGTAATTGTATTTGGGGGGAGTGGGTGGGTGGGAAGACGAGGTGACATGAGCTAAGTATATCCATACCAAGGTCTTAAGGGGGAAACAATGGTATCCCCCGTTTTAACCGATGTTTTTGCAGGTAGACCACATCCGAGGGGGGTTCTCTCAACCTCCCTCTGTCTAAGCCCTCCTAGGAATCCTCTCTGCTCAGGTTTTCTGTGTTCCAGCGTGGCCCCGGAGAGTCAGGACCACATACAGGGCTCTGGAGATGAATTTCAAGCCTTGAGTCCTCCAGCGAGTTTGAAATGTAGCCAAGCCATCTTCTTCCATTCGTACTTTTTATTCCTTATAATTTCCTGAGAAACTTTCCTGCCGGGAGATGTCTCAGACGGTGACAAACCCAATCCTCATTAAAACAAAGAAAGGTTAAGGGGAAAAAGTAACCTATTCCAAACGAGGCACCTCCCCAGTCTTTCAGCTATAAATTGACAATAGGATTTATATAAATCCATAATTGTATCTTTTACCTGCGGTTAGGCTGGTTAATGATGGAAAAAGCATACAGCTGCTCGTGCGGCTTTAATGAGAATTCTTTTTACAGAGGTAAAAAAATCCACCAAATTAAATTCTGCCAATTTACTCCATTGCAAATTGAGTACCACCCTGAGAGCCAAAAGGGGAAAAAAAGGTAGAAAGAAAAAGAAGGAGGGGAGAGGGGGAAAAAGTCATCAAGTAGCTTAAATCAGTTACAGCTAAGCGTGTAAGTCAGCATGTGCTTTAGCCTTTAGTCATGAAGAATATATTAGATTTTAAAAATAAACGGCTTTCTGCTGAGTCTTCATTGCAATGGCTTTCTGACTTTTAATTAAATTTTCAGTACTCATGGCTGCTTCCTCTGTTCCTCTGGCCACGGAGCTTGCATCGCCTCCACTGTTAAGTGGAGTGGAAAACCAAATTGGAGATTATTAAGCTTGTTCATTTCTTTGTCATCAGTAGCTGGCGATTCTCCTCTTTTTACTTGTTAAGGAAGGAGGGGGCTCTACCAGGCGATTTCCCAAGAATGAGATAAGCTCTCACAAACAGAGCACGATTAGCCCAATGCAAGAGCTTGTTAAACGGTCCTCATTATACATTTCTGGTCTGTTTCATCAGTGTTAAATGAACTTAATGTAAATTAATAAAAACAGGCTTGCATTATTTGTAACAGCATTGAGAGCAAAGAGGAAAGCTGCAAGCAACACTGAACACAGCGACTCACTGGAGTTTGCACTTCTCCTCAGTGCCCTCTCGGTTCCATAGAGCTGAATGAAGCGCTCCACAGGCCGAGCGGCTAATCTCCGGAGCAGAGAGCTGCAGTCCAGTCTTCCAGTGCAGACTCTAATTGCTAATTTGGTACCGCTCTACAGAATTTTGTCTTTGCTCCTTTTGAACTTCCGAGAAGCAACGAGACTTATGAAAATCACATATTCTTGCTCGGAACAATCTTCAACAAAGGAATTTGAATTTTCATGCCAACAGGGTCAAGAACAACATCATCTTGGCTATAGAACCTAATGGTTGCTTTTAAATTCATATTTGTTTTGATTTTATAAGAATAAGATCATCGCAGATGCTTCAAGGCAAATGTGTTACATGGAATTCTCATTGTTTTAAACAGTGACAGTCTTAAACCACAGGGCTGCTCCTCCTAATTAAAGAGCAGCCAAACTGAAAAGACACTTAAACACGCACTGCGGGTCAAAAGCTAAGGGCCACTAATCTAAATGATAAAACGGTCTAGCTCGGAGATGTGGAATTAGATGCCCATGAGAAAGTAAGAATAATTAGGGATCCCAGGACTTAAAATTTCAGAACCTTCATTAACTAAAATAGAATATGCCTAAATTATAAGCTCCTTCTGAATACATTATTAGAGATAAGAAGCTTCAGCAACTTGGACCTCATGGGTGCTGATGGACTTGGTGATACTTCTGTGGCCCGGGCTATTTGGTTATTTGTCTCCCCAAATCTCTTCTCTCTCTCTCTCTCTCTCTCTCTCTCTCTCTCTCTCTCTCTCTCTCTCTCTCTGTTTCTCTCTCCCTCCCTCCTCTCTCTATGCTTTACTTGTGTTCGTATCTGCACATGTGCACACGTGTTCATGTGGTGGTCAGAGGTAAACTTGGATGCTGCTTCTCAGTTGCTTCCCCCTTTGTGTTCTGAGGCAGGCTCTCTCTCTGGCTTGGTGGAGGGGACAGGACCCACTGTCTTTACTTCCCCAGTGCTGGGATCACAAGCATCAAACATGTTTCACATAGGTTTTGGGTATTAAAGTTGGGTCTGTCTCTTCCCAGGCTCACAAGGTATTTTACAGACTGAGAAATCACCTAAGCCATCAATGACAGTTATTTTGAATAACTTCTATGTAGTCACATCATGTATTTCTTTCTCACTTAGTTTTTGGAAGTCATTATTTCGTGGGTACTGGGGATTGAACTTGCGTCTTCACCCTTGCCTACTGCTGCTTTGCCAGCACAGCAGTCACTCCACTCTTGGTGAGCATCTTACTATCCATGGAAGCTAAGGCAGTGTGTGAAATCAAGATGAAAGTGCTGGAGCGAGAAAGAAATGGTCATGTAGCTGTGGATGCAGTCTTCTAAAATGTGTAGTTCCTCAGACTCGGCACACAGAAGAGTAATTCATTCTGCAGTTCGGTTACGTGAAGAGTATAGCTGCAGTGGGACCATGGTCTGTACCCTGTCACTTGTATTTTAATACAACGCTGATTGGCCAGTAGCCAGGCAGGAAGAGAGGCGGGATGACCAGGCAGAACAGAATTCTGGGAAGAGGGAGATTCAGTCTGCAGCTGTCACCCAGATGCAGAGGGAGCAAGATGAGAACCCCTCGCTGACAAAGGTACGAAGCCACAATGACTAACACAGACAAGAATAATGGGTTAATGTAGGATGTAAGAATTAGTTAATAAGAAGCTTGAGCTAATAGGACAACCAGTTTATAATTAATGTAGAGCTCTGATGTGGGAAGGTCATATGTCAATCTGTTGATTTCATTGGTTAATAAAGAAACTGCCTTGGCCCATTTGATAGGCCAGCCCTTAGGTGGGTAGAGTAGACGGTACAGAATGCTGGGAAGAAGGGAAGTGAGCTCAGACGCCATGCCGCTCCTCTCCAGGGCAGATGCGATGAAGCTCCAGCCCAAGATGGACGTACACTAGAATCTTCCTGGTGAGACACCACCTCGTGGTGCTACACAGATTATTAGATATGGGTTAAAGCAAGATATGAGAGTTAGCCAGTAAGAGACTAGAGCTAATGGGCCAAGCAGTGTTTAAAAGAATACAGTTTGTGTGTTGTTATTTCGGGGCATAAGCTAGCCAGGCGGGTGGGAGCCGGGTGGCAGGAATGCAGCCCGCAGCTCCTTCTACAGACCTCTATGTGTTTCTTTAGGACTGAATGGCTGAGGGATCAGGGCGGATAGAAATCTCAGTCAACAGTAAAACCTTGACTTGTAGCTAGGATTCTTTAAAAATGCTTTATTTTTATTTCATGTGTATCGATGTCTTGCCTTTACGTATGTCTGTGCACCACATGTGCGCAGTGCCTGTGGAAGGCAGAAGAGGCATTGGATCTTACCGGACTGGCATTATAAATCCTTGCAAGGCATCATGCAAATGTTAGGAATCCAACCCTGGTCCTCCAGAAGAGCAGCCAGTGCTCTAAATGCGGAGCCATCTCTCCAGCCTCTTAACTAGAATTCTTAGGGGATGTCATGCTCATAGCTCAGGCTGGTGAAACCTGGGCTGTATTCCACAGATACTAATCGCGATAGTATGCCTGGCTGCTCAGAGCATGAGTTCCCACTCAACCACATGTTAGTACGGAGAGCTCAGCTCCTACCAGTGGGCTGCTGTTGTTATCTGGGATGAAACCTGCCATTCTTATTGCAAATAGTGAAAGTTTTGAATATTTTTCTTTTAGGTTTAGTTTGAAAACCTTTCTATTTTTGTTTTTGTTTTGTTTTGTTTTTTTAGCTTTTCTAAGAAAATCCTTCTGGGTTACTTCCTATCTTTGCTGAGTCTATGAAACACATTTTAATTTTTATTTTTATGTCATAATTCATCAAAATCTTCATTTCCTGAAGATCTGGATGTGAGTCACTACAAAATTAATTTTCTTTTCATAATGAGACTGATTAGAAGGAAACTATG
>NC_022027.1:55748187-55755127 GCF_000317375.1 Microtus ochrogaster | reverse complement strand
GGAGATGTTCCAGAACTTCAGAGATGCTCCAGAACCTTGGAGATGCTCCAGAACTTCAGAGATGCTCCAGAACCTTGGAGATGTTCCAGAGCCCAGCCACTACTCCTTCTGCTTTCCTTTCCTTTCTAACAAATCTTCAATTCTTAGCGAGTTGGTTAAGAGAACAACAACAAAATAAATTCTCCAAGCCTTGGCTCAGTGAAAAGACAGATACAGGCTCTGTGAGATGCCCAGGCGCAGGGCTGTCCACTCTGAAGTCAGCCTTTGTCCACCTGCTTTGTTGTCCACTGTTTATCTTCCACGTCAGTCCAGCTTTGATCTCCTTCTCTGCTGTTTTGCTCTCTCTTAACTGGGGGAGTTTCTGTCCTGGGCCCTGGACACCTAGCTCTCTCTTTCTGTTACTCTGTAGTAAAACATTAAAATTTAGATTCTATTTAATTGGCAACTTTTATTGACATAGATCTGTTTAGCAGAACTCACTAACTATATTAATTACAAAATCCAGCAAGAGACTCTATTCCTGTGGGTAGGTAACATAGGCCTCCTGGTATTCTTTGTGTGTGAACGCTAAGGTCCCAGGGGAAAATGGGGCATTTCAGGATAACACCAGACAATATAATCACTACCTCACTATAAAAAAGGAAATGAAAGGATTTGATATCTGGTCTACTTCTGGGGCAAATATTGTAACAACAAACAGTTCTAGGCTATAACAAAATAAGTTTAATTGACATACAAAAAATAACTAGATGTTTTTGAAAATGAAGAAGAAATGATTTATATATCTATAAAATAAATACGAGGGTGGAAACACTAATGGACCACTTTCCTGCAATCTATGTATTGCTCCAAGTGTTTGAGAGTATTAATCATTTTGCATAACACTAGCTACCACGTTAGCCCTCATCTGTGATTAAGGCAGCTAGCTGTCAAGACTTTAAGTGTCTTGTTCAAATAACTGGGAACTGGCAGAGCTGGGGCCTGAACTCAGGGAGGCTGTTGTGGATTTGGTTTAGTCTTAGTTTCTAGAGCCAAGGCTTTGTTTTCCTTTTAGCATTCCTGAGTGGAGTCTAAGAAAGTGATGCCAGCACAGTCACTGGCCCACGTGATGCTAGAAGATTACAAGGGAGGTTTCAGAGACTGACGGACCACCTCAAGGTTTATACATCCCAACTTACAGGAAACTGAGAGGAAACAGAAACCAGAAACTAATCAGCAAATCCCAGACCTTTGGATAAAACCAGACCCAAGAGCAGCATTTTCTTCCTGGCTAACTTTCCTTACTTCTTTTATGGTTGACTTTTGAGGGAAGAAATTGAGTCAATGGTTACTTAGTATCGAATAACTTGAAAATGCAGACAGACATAAAAGTGGGTGAAGCCTGGTGTCTGTATAAACAGAGCCGAGGCTGGCACATGACAAGGTGTTGTGCTGGTTTCCAGCCCCCCTGCAACCCCTAAAGATGAGCATGCATTGCAGGAATGAAGGAAGCAAAGCTAGAAAACATACCCCACTATCTCCTGATGCTGTCTGGTGGGAACGAGATGCTGATGTCATGGGCAGAGACAGCCTTTGTCAGGCTGTGCCTAGACTGGCAAAGCTGATTCCTGGGCACTCTGAAGCCACTCATGCTCAAGGGAGTTAGCGTATTTTGGGTTGGATGCTCAGAAGTTACATTCTGGGAAAAAGATTGCTTCTCTCCTCATACCAACTGAAAATCTGATACACATAAAGTCTGATCAGAATTACCAGACAAAGACTACCCCTTTCGTTTACTACTCTAATTGGTGATGGAACCTGGGAGAATGGGACCTTAAACTGCGGCCGACTGAGAGCTCACACCATAGCTGACTTTATTCAGAGCATCAGACAATTTATATTCCGGGGGTTAAGAGAGGTCACATGAGCAAAGGTCTCATGAGTTCAAGCTGCGTACAGTCACAAACACAAGCTGTGTTCTGCCCTTCTTTCGTTTCTCCCGCAAGGCAGCCCAGGAGAGAGTCAGCCAGGAATCTTTGCAACGACAACTCCAATATACTTGGGGGGCCTCGGCGACTGGAAGGCCAGTGGAGGCCCCCAGTTTCTCAAAACAACCCTGCCATGTCCCCAAGATACCACCGCCGTCAGTCGGAAGAGACAGACAGGACTCAGAAAAGTTATTCCCACGCTATTTGTGTGTAGTCAGAGGTGAAGCCACAGTTTGCACTCATGAGTGCTGGGGGTAGAATTTCAGTGCTACACTCCCGTACTTCCTCACGTGACCTCTGTTCGAAAGCCCCAAACCACCTAACTCATGGCTGAAGGCTGCTGTTTTATAAAGTTAAATACTGAGGGGACCTTGTCAACCCAACCAGCTATCCCTGATCACCGATAACTAACGCTTTGAGTGCAAGCTTCCCAAAGCAGGCTTTCAGCCAGGCAGGTGTGTGTCTCTGCAGCACAAGGTGCTCCTTCCTGTCAGAACCTATTTCCGCAGAGCCCTGCCATCTGCAAGCTGGGGACACCTCCTGCTTCTGCCTCCTAGTGGGCTGTCTGAGGAGGCCATGCATATGTATTAAGTTATTAAGCGGTGGTATGGGTTCTCACAAGTTCAAACACAAAGCATGCTGGGTCTCTGCTCCAGCATCTCCAGGAGGGCCTGGATTAATAGGAATGCAAATGCAGCATCTGCACAAGGCCATATGATTAGAGCCTCCCCCCTCACACCTCAGAGTCAAGAGCAGAGAAACGCTGCATGCCAAACACAACAGAAAACGGTGATGCGATATGCAAAGTCTGTCCCCCATCGCAACAGCAGTCAGCAAAACCTCCCTCCTCAGACCGCTTGCTTGCTTGCTTGCTTGCTCGAGCAGTTCGGGCCCCATTCCATTATGTAAGCTACTGTTTCTCATCACAAATAAAAGGGCTGTTGAGTGTTAGAGTCCCCACTCCGAACTCTCTGCTTACCCCTGAAGAGTCCATTCCAGAAACAGACTGTCACACGGAAGAGTTGGGCTTTGATATTTTACCTCAATTCCTTATTTCTGGGGTAGAAATACAAGCGTCCTCTGGGCTAGCCTTTCAGCCTTGGCCCTGGCATCACAAGGCTGGTTTGGGCTACCATGCAAGTCACGGGCATTGCCTTTGGATGCCGAAAGCCCTCTGTCCACTGGCATGTAGCACTCTGACTTCTCAGGACAGAGGCCAAATCCCAGTGCCTTGCCACAGTAGTGTTCTGGATGTGATTTGGGGATGAGCAGATGAAAGAATATCAGTTAAAAGAAAAATCCACTTGTCTCCCAGCACATGCTGCTGGCAGGGGATGGATGGTATGAGGGGCTGTGGAGGATTTAAAGTAGCTGGCCGTGCCCACTGAAAAGAAGCGCACGCGGAACTACACCTTCTGCCTGCTTTGTCTCTCACCAGGCTGCTGGTGTCTCCTCGCCTGAACCCAGCCCCTCCTCTCCTGTAGATGGCTGATGTGGCTTACGGATATTTAAATGATTCTAGAAACCAACCTTCTGCTAACTGTGACCTTATGACGTTATCTGCTGGGTGAGAGAAGCACAATATTTTGCTGTCCTGGAGAAGGAAGGGCACCATTGTGTGAGTCTGGGTCATGTCTAGGGATAGGCTCTGCGGTGACTGACACTGAATAGTTGCTCTGGTGTGTGTGTGTGTGTGTGTGTGTGCGTGTGCGTGTGCGTGCGCGTGCGTCACAGGATCTCTAGATGAATGTAATTAGTAAGAGACCAGGGGACAAACTCCTCCGGCACAAACTACTTTGGCTTTTGAGACAAAGTTTCTAAGTGGCACAGCCTTTCCCAATCAGGATGGACTGACTGCCAGGAAACTCCAAGAGATGGCTTGTCTCTACCTTCCCGGAGCCGGGTTTATAAGCACACACCATCTCACTTGGATGTTTTTAAAACCATGGGCTCTGGGGCTTGAACTCAGGTCTCCACGCTTCCCAGGTGAGCTCTTTGTCACTGAGCTGCCTCCAGGACTAACGTTTGTTTCTGTGTTTTTGTTGGTTCATGTTCTGAATGACAGCTGAGTTGACAGAGATGTAATGAACTCGTCAAGCATGAGGCTCAGCTCCATGGTGGATGGCATGTCCAGCGAATAGAATTTGCGAGGGGCATGCTGTGGCAGTGGATTATCTTCCCTTATTTCTATAAAGAATCCCATCCCAACCACTTTCCCCACACCTCTTTCTTATGCTGTCCCTGTCCCAACACACCCTTTCTCTCTCTCTGGGGCTTCAGCTCTGTTCTTCTGGCTGGTTTCTGGGCATTTCCCCAGAATTTAATTACAAGGGCGCAGACTCCTTCCACAGCCCTCATTCCAAAGTTGAGTTCTGCCTTTGCTTAACCCTTTCAGCAATTTTCCTTTGCCTAACAAAATACAAGCTGCTCTGGGCAGAGATGTTTGTGCCTATAATCCCAGCACTTGGAGGTTTAGGAGGAGGACAGCACGGGGTTTGAGGCCAACCTGGGCTATATAGTGTGTTCCTGGTTAGCCTGGGCTATAGAGTGAGGCTCTATGTAAAAAAAAGTAAATAAACAAACTCCCAACTCCTTACCCAGACACTGAAAGGTCTCATCCCCATCTGTGCCTTGCAACATTTCAAAATATCCGGACTTAATTTAAAAGATAAGATTGTGTCTTTTCTTTTTAAATTCCGAACACTGTTCGTTTCAGCGAACATTGCTCTTCAGAAAGTGTCTGTCTCCCTCAGGCCCCACTCACCATCCCAGCGGCTTCTCTGTATATATGCCTCCAGCACTGACCCACTCTGTGGAACACCCCACGTTCCCTTAGATTCCAAGTCCGCATGTCACTCGGACAGGGGTGTGTTAAGACCCATTTCAGCTCCTCAGCACACGGAAGAATGTTAAATGCGTGTACATCTCTGGCTCACCTCTCCCTGAGGAGCTCAGGTGGACCCTGAGAGACCCCATGGACCAAGAGCACACTGAACCTCTGGGTCAGAGACCCGCACGGGGATCTCCTGTAGCCCTCTGCTCTGTGGGACCGTGGGACAAGCTGCCTGTCTTCTCTCTGTCTAACCTTAATCACTGTTTGTTGGATTTGTTTGTCCATCTGCGTCTTCCTTTGTCCCTAGAAGTGCTGAACAGGCAGGCACTGCTGTTTTACGGCTAGGGAACGGTATCCTCACATCAATCCTGGTAGGAACTGACATTGTACACACCACAGACCTGGTAAGATTTCAGTTGAAAAATAATGAGTCAGGTGGGCATTCCACGATCTCGCTGGCATCTACTCCTGTGGCAGCTGAGAACAATGGAAACCACCTGATTACTTTTAAACAGTGCCCATTCCGATAGCTTCACTAATTTGGAGACCCAGCGAGAAAGAGACAAGGCTGCTAATCCAGGGGTCGACAATGGGGAATTTCTTGGGGGTAAAAAAACAACAGGAGAGAGAATTCTACAGTGACTTCTCACATCTGCAATCCTAAATCTGATTTAGTATTAGTGTTCCTGACAGGAAAAGAAAATTCTGGGTAGTTACTCACACCTTTGAAGGTTTTATTTGGTTTAACCTCAGAAATAACTGCAGGGATGGAGCCCAGTGCTCACTGATGTGGGCGTCCTTCCTGACATGAAGGACTGGAGTCTCTGCACGCTGAAACGCACGCTGAGCCGGTCTGGGGGCCTCCCGAAGACACCTCTAACTACTCGCTATGTTAAAACACAAAACATCCCCTGCCCACCGAGTTTTTCCTTTCCTCTGGAACTCTTAGATTGAGAAAGCTCACTGATCACGCGATGAGTTTGATGGCGATGAACGCTGTGATTCGAGGCTGACACCCTACCAGGGTGCACTCGCCGCCTTCCAGCTTTGCGCTTTGTGCCCTAGCCACTGAGTTATGGAGAGCGGTCCGCCCGTTTCCCAGGCTCTCCTGGAATCACTTTCCAGTTATTTACAGCGCACCCTTGCTCTTTCTGGCATTTGTCCTTTTCTTTTGAAGGTCCCCCTGGTCTCTTGTCAAACAACAGCAGCACACATAAAACAGGAAGCACACTCATTTTCCTGTTGCGGGGGGGGGGGGGGGGGGGGGGAAAAAAAAAATAACTAAAGAAGAAACCGTCAATCTTACAGCAAACACTGCAGGTGTAAGAGCACCCTGGGCCACAGCACTGGTAAAAGAAACGAGTGGTTTTAGTACGGGTGTGACCTTGTCCGAGGTTCCGCGGCTGGGTACATTCAGTTGTGTCCCCTGCCTTGTCTGATTCCAGCCTCACGAGAACTCTGAAGAGAAATCACCAGTCCTTGTACGTTCCATGATATTTGCAAAGCGCTTCCCACAAAGTTTTCATATCGAAGTGAGCACCCTATTATTTTTATTTACTAATGGTAAAAATGGAACAAGGCTTTAGGAGTTAAATCACGAACTCTCTGGAGGCCCCCCGTGCTGTCCATGGTCCTTGGACACGTGAAGGTGGGAGCTCTATCCTGATCAGATGAGAGCCCTAGAGGTTGGATGCAGATGAAAAGCCCTGCTAAATTCAGGGAAGCCCGTTCTGGGACAACTGGGCAAAGAATAGCACCTAGGGAGGAGTGGATAGGCTCACCTTGTGTCTCGACACCAATCCTAGAATTTAGGGGTTCAAACAAAGGGGAAGAGTTGGGGCACAGTGAACACTCAGGTCACTGGAAAAGAGCCCCGGAGCAGAAGAGTTGTGATGTAGCTGTCATTTGGGGTCGAATGAGCAGGCTTGTATATTGGATTGAGAATTTGGAAATGCTAAGCCTTTGGACAGACAACACTCAGGAGGTGCAGGAAATGAAATGAAGAAGAGTTTGAACAACAAGGACAGAAAGTAGCACTAATGGTCATTCTAGGAATTCCCTGCTCCTTTCTTACTTAGTCTGTGAGGATTGGTGTTGGTTAGCTTGATGGGCTCTAAAGAGATCAAAGAGACACATCTCC
>NC_022027.1:55717981-55747786 GCF_000317375.1 Microtus ochrogaster | reverse complement strand
TGTGTGTGTATTATATGTATTATTTGATCTCTCTCCACCTTATTTGTGTGTAATGTGTGTGTATTATATGTATTATTTGATCTCTCTCCACCTTATTTGTGTGTAATGTGTGTGTGTGTGTGTATGTGTGTGTGTATTATATGTATTATTTGGTCTCTCTCCACCTTATTTGGGGCAGGGGAGCAAGTCGTTCACCGTACCTGGAACTCATCAGTTCAGTTAAGCCAACAGGCCAGTGAGCTCCATACACCCACGTACTCCTGTCCCCACCAACTCTGGCAGAACAGAACTGAAGGCAGGTCCTCATGTTTTCCTGACCGAGCCAACGTCCCAGCCCCTTAGATAATATTCTTAATCAGTAAATGTTTTGTTTTAAAGCTGTTTTACTGTGTGACAACCTTCAGTGTTTAGAAAGATGGTAGAGGAGTTAGGCAAATAAAAGCTTAGCTCAGGGCGCCCACCGCATGTCCCTTTCTTTGTATTAAAAAAGAAAAAAAGAAAGAAAAAAAGAGAAAAAAGCCAAACAGAGAGCAGGGCAAGGAGTGGTACTGTTGTCATTATTCATGCTACGTCTTTGTGAGCTTGTCACCAAGTTCCAAGTGCAGCGTATAGACCTGGAAAATTGATGCCAGGAATGTAGGACCTAAGATCCCTAGTCCAGGATTTTGTTTCTCTTCTCCTTTCTTTCCTTCCTTCCTTCCTTCCTTCCTTCCTTCCTTCCTTCCTTCCTTTCTTCCTTCTTCTTTTTTGATGGAGGCAGATGCACACAGGGGTGCGTGTGCTTGTGCGTGCATGTGGTGCACATGTGTTCCTGTGCACATGTGTTTTCTGTGTTAGTACATATGCCCTTGTGCACATATGCATGCAGAGACCGGAGGTCAATTAGTTAACATGCTAGTTAAGTATGTCTAACTCATTGGACCTCAGGGACTTGAGAAGCCCTGTTCACCATGTTTCCAAATGACCGCTTATGTCACACAGGCACAAAATGATAGGGATGATAAAGTGAGAAGCTAAATCACGTTTCACGCTAATCACTTACCCGGAGATCCTGTTCTAGGAAACTGTCTAGAAGTAGATTTTCAATAGGTGTGTGCCTGACCGTGGGGCTTGGTTGATTCTGCCACGAGAAGTGGGGAACACTGGGAATCCCAGAAGATCCTCATGCCACCGATATGGGGAAACAGTGACTCCTACACACAAGGGGACCTTTACTTGGGGTTCTCCAGGGGAGGATCCTTTGATTTTGTCCTTTTGTTTTGAGACAGAGTCTCAAGCAGCCCAACCTGGGCTCAAAATCCTTATCCACCTGCCAGGGTAGCCTGAGCGATAGGACTCCAGGCATGCCCCACAGTGCTTGACCAATTCTGACCTACATAAGGGATATTTCCCATCTTACAGATAGGTCTATGATAGTTGTGTGTTCTAAGTCACAGATGGGTGCCAAAAATGTATCCTCATTCCAACTTGATTCTAAGATGCATGTCCTTATTTAATAATGTATGTACTTATCATGAAGCCACAACACTGTAAAAATTAGATAAACATGGATGTTGAACAGCAGTGTGAAATGTACCTTTGAGGAGCCCCTTGATTTCCAGAAAACATCTGGATAATAATTCCATCTTGACACTTTCTGTGGAGACATCAATTTCAGCTTGACCTGGGGGAAGGTCATGGAGGGAACAGAAACTCAGGTATAAGGAGAGGTGCTGGGCCGGCCAGATGGTTCAAGGAAACTGGACAACTGCCAGTAGGGAGGCGGGAAATCGGAGCAGTGTCTTGAGGTACAGAAAGGCCATGATAGGTCACACGTGGGCTGAGGAAGCTCAAGGTGGCTTCTGGGAGAGAGGAGAGCCAGTTACCAGTATGAGAGTGTGAGGAGTGTGCAGACAGAGACGTGCAAGAGCACTGAAGGGAAGGTTTGCATGCCAGGAATGTAGGGCCTAAGATCCCCTTGTAGTTCAGGATTCGTTTCTTTCTTTTTTTCTTCCTGACAGGATGCACACATGGGGGCATGTGCTTATGTGTGGATGTGGTGTACGTGTGTTCATGTGCACACCCTTTTCTGTGTTTGTACAATTGCACTTGTGTACATATGCATGCAGAGACCAGTGTTGATGGAAGTTTCTGTCCCACCCAGTCCCACAGCCGTTCAGTCCCAAAGAAGCACATAGATACTTACATTAATTATAAATGGTTTGGCCTAATGGTTCATATTATGTAGCTCTTACAACTTAAATTAACTCATAATGTTTACCTATGTTTAGCCATGTGGCCTGGTTCCCTTTCTCAGTAAGGCATTCTCATATTCCTTCCTCTGCTTCTGGATCATGAAGGTGTCTCTGCCTTTCCTCTTCCCAGAATTCTCCTGTTCTGGTCACCCTGCCTGGCTACTGGCCAGTCAGCATTTTGTCAAACCAATACAAGTGACAAATCTTTACAGTGTACAACAGCATTTTCTCACAACATACCAGAGGCCCATGCCAAGTTTCTTTCTTTGTCACTCCACTTCCAACCTTAGCTTTTTATTTAGATGAGGACTTTCACTGAACATGGTACTCACTGGTGAGGCTGGCTGGCCAGTAAGCTCCAGAGAGTTACTGACCTCCCAAAAAGCCCATCACTGGGATTATGTTATGGTGTGTGTTGCCACACTCAGTGTTGCAGATCCAAACATATGTCCTCAAGCTTTTGTGGTTAGCACTTTACTGACTCAGGCAGCTTCCCAGTTCCCTGGTTCTTGTATTTCTTCAAACTCACTGTCTTACTTATTATCCTAGAATGTCTGTCCACTAAAACACTTGTCACTCCTTAAGATTTGCTTGAGCCAGACTGAGGTTCTTGGCAATCCAATTAACCAAATATTAACCCTTCCACAAAGACAGCCAACACTCCTTTTCTCAAGAGAACAGCCAATGACACTCAACATCTGTCGCAGAGCATGAGTGTGTCCTTAGAGGCAGAGAACACATGGATGATTGGTGGAGCCACCCTCTAGCACTCTGTTGATTGGTTGCTCAGGTATGCTTCTTGCTAACTGGTGTAGGTTAGGGCATCAGAACTCATATTCCTAGCCGGGCGGTGGTGGCTCACACCTTTAATCCCAGCACTTGGGAGGCAGAGGCAGGGGCAGGCGGATCTCTGTGAGTTCGAGACCAGCCTGGTCTACAAGAGCTAGTTCCAGGACAGGCTCCAAAACCACAGAGAAACCCTGTCTCGAAAAAACAAAAAAACAAAAAAACAAAAAAAAAAAAGAACTCATATTCCTCCGCTGGCTCTTATTCCACCGAGAAACGCGCGGAAACACGTGCCAAGCCTTAGCAAGGGTCTTGGTGGTTTCTCAGACTTCTGCACAGAGGTGGGAGAACTCCACTGTCTAGCTATTGGGACCCACAGGAGATCATAAAATCAGGAAGGAGAAGACAAGAACGACTGAGGATAGCGCTATTGGGTAAAGCTTTTTGTCCGTCAAATGTCTCGGCTAACAGGCAGACTGAGCCAGGTGCTCCAGTACCAGCGCATTCAAACACATCTGTGGCTTCCTGTAGTACCTTCAGCTCTTCTAAGGCAGCTCTCCAGAGTGGTGGGAGAGAAGGGTCCGGAACTCTTCAGCTTTCCAGAGAGAGCTGCAGCTTATTGTCAAGAAGAGGGGTGAAGGAGCCAAAGGGTGGGGTAGAGGACATTACAGGTGAGGAGATTCGTCCTTCCCATGTGAATGTGCACACAGTGTCACTCTCCTGCTGGGCCCCTGAAATCGGCGTCTGGTACGTGTGCTTTCGCTGCTGGATGACGAATCCCGGGCATTTCAGGTAACAAGCTACCTGCTGTCTGAGTGGAAGTATTTAAATGCCTGCTGTTTTCCATCACTCAAGTTGTCCCCCCTCCCATGCTTCTTCTGCTAGCAAGCAGGGCTGCCATATGTACAGGGCCACCTGGCTGAAAAAACAAAACAAAACAGGAGGAGCATGCTCGGTATTGGAATTATGAGCGGTTGTAATCTCCCAGGCCTTGTGGGTATACTTGCTTTGGCAGTTCTGGGACAGACACTGCCATGGCACCCTAGCTTATGGAACAGCCACTGGATTCTAGTCTCAGCTGGAAGTCAGGGGTCTTAACGGACACTTGGGATGTGAGCTTGAAGTTTCAGTGAAGGAGCTTGGGTTCTGGAGATCTGGGCTTAGAATCACGCTTTGCTTCTGGGACTGTGGGACCTGAGGCAAAAATGCTCTAACTTCCCTAAGTCTTGGTTTCTCTATTTATACAACGAAGCTACAATAGCATCTCTCTCACAAGGTTAACTGAGGGTAAGTGAGGTAGCACGTGTGAATCCCTCGGCCTTGTGCTAGTGTTCAGTAAATGCTTACTCACACAGTGTGTGCCAGACGCGCGCGACTGGCCACATCCGACCCTTCCCCCGCAGCTCCGTCACCTGGTTGGCCATGTTCAAAGTGTTAGCTTGTAGGAAAGATGTGAGATGATTTTATACTTTGCTCCTTAAATAGTTTAGGAAATCAGGCTTTGTAAGATTCATGCCAAATGCAAAGCCGTTCAAAGGAGTGTCAATGCTGGTCTTCACCGGCGGCCTGGCTTTCATAGATGGCTGAAGCTGAGGGGCAGGTGAAGTAGCTGTGACCCCAGTTTCCCGTGTCTGAGCATCTCGTTTGCCGCTGTCCTTGCTTCCTGATGATGCATTGCACCCTAACAAATTTCTTTCATCTCCTTCTTCTTGGTCCCCCTAGCCACAACCCTAGTTCAGGGCATAGGCACAGACACAGAACCAAAGAATCCTTGGTTGAAAGGAACATGGAAGGTTTGTTGCATAGGTGACCTGTGCTTTGCAGATGCCAGTGCTCACCGTCAACCTGTGTGGACTTAGTAAGGCACTTCTGCATGTGTCTGTGGGGGCCTTTCCCGAGAGGCTGAGCTATGGAGGGAAGCCCTACCTTGGCTATGGCTGTCATCATCCTGTAGCCTGGGGTGTATACTGAATAAAAAGGAGAAAGGGGGAACGTGAGTGAACACTAGCAGTGAACTCCCTTGGGTGCAGCTGACAGGGCCACAATGTAGTCAGTCACCCTGGATTGCTTCTGCGGCAGTGAGGGCTGTTTCTGCCTCCGTGTCTTCCCAGGCATGGTGGACGGAACCCTCACGGTCCATGCTTTTATCACAGCCGTGAGGTAAGCAATGTGCTCTGCTAATTCCAGAGCTCACGAGGGACAGGTGAAGAAGACACCAGGTGAGGAGCTGAAGGTGGCTGTAGATGTGGAGACACAGTAAGTCTGGGAGCTGGAGCAGGGAGAGGGAAGGGATCTCAGGGTCTGAGAGAGAAGAGAGGCTTGTGGCTAAATCAGATCACCAAGTAAGTCTGGGAGCTGGAGCAGGGAGAGGGAAGGGATCTCAGGGTCTGAGAGAGAAGAGAGGCTTGTGACTAAATCAGATCACCACATGAAGTTCGCTGAGTGTAGACAAATCATCTGCAGATGATCAATATATCTGTAAGTTAGGGATAGGTATATTATCCTGTTACCAAGTTTTACGCAGCACACAGAGGACAGGTGGGGCACCCTTGGCTTCTCAGAAGGCTCTAGAGAAGGTGCATGGTGTTTCTCTTGTGAGAGCATTTAAAGCTACAGACGTGTGAGCCCTGGGCTCTGCTTTCCAACGCTGGTGACCTGTAATCCGTGATCCTTCTGCCTCCACCTCCAAATGCTGAGATTAAAGGTGTATGACACCATACGCAGCCAGGTCAATATTACCTTCTTACTAGTTTTCTAAATAGAGAACTCGTCCACAGGTTCTGAGAGTCATGGTGTCAGGAATCACGCAACCACCAAAATACTGTTCTTCTGGGAAAAGTCACAGCAACAATTTGGAAGGAACCAGAAAAGAAAAAGGGAGAAAGGAAAGGATGTTCTAGTTTGTTCTTCCAGAGCTGGACAGTCGAGACACTAGCTTCTTCATGGTAAATGACGGCGAGTTTCTGTTTGTCTCCACAGTCAGCCACAACCAGAAGAAATACCGAATTAACCAACCACACTGGCAGTTGTAAACAAGCTAATTATTTTACTTATTAGACCCATAAAACATGCATAAAACATTGGCCTCATTATGTACAGAGGATCACACCATGGTAGCAAGATTGAGACTCTACTAGCGGAAGAACATTTACATGACAGGAAATCTGTATGTGCAGAAGCAAGGCATTTAACCGCCAGAAAATGAGGCGTGTTACTGAGAAAGCTGCCGGATTGGCCCCATGGAGCTACTCTCCATGAAGCAATTACCATAGATGCAGCAGGTTAGCCTTGCAACCAACTTAATTCTCTACCCAGAAAACTTTCTAATTATAATTGTTTGGCTTAGCACTTTATCAGAAAGCCCAAGGAAGAGAATGAAGCCATAATCAAGAGATCTTGATGAGAAAACTCTGTGAGGGAAGCCATTTGACAGCTAGACCAGATCACTGGGGGTGAAAATTTTTCACAAGAGCATATATTTTCAAATAAGGAGGAGGGGATAAATCTGGGCACGTGTTTTAGAGACAGCCATCTAACTAATTTAATTCTAAATGCCTCTTTAGAAAGCAGGTGAGAATTCAGGATTTAAATCACCTCAAGGGGAATATTGGTCTGAATTGGTACCATAAACTGATGCTTCAATGAGCTTTATGTCGTGCAGGCATTCAGGGAATCCACGGCAAAGACTCGTCCTTCAGTAGACTAAGGAAGTGGAACATGGAACAAACATATTCACTTCTTGGTCACCTAGCTGTCCTCTTAGGTATGGTAGCCATCCGACTTTAGAAGTTCCTTAGAGTCAAGGTGACCAACTGGACAGAGATACAGCACAAGAGTAAGACCAACCTAAAGACCCCCTGCCGAATTGATGGGATCTTTCCTGAGGCCCAAAGAGCTTCAACTTCTAGAACCAAGGGTACAGATGCTGGGAAGCCCAGCTGAACTGGAATCAAGGACCTTCTGCCCCTGCAAAACTGGTAAGACTTCCTGTTTCCAGTCACTGGCAGAGGCCAGGTTTCTGCTTTAGGTGCTGAGGTGCTGCCCCTGCTAATCATACAGAAGACTGTTTTACTTAGCCGCAGGCAACCTGCTTCTGACTGGCCTCTCTCAGCTGGTTTATGGGAGTTCTGCCTCTTCTCCTGTAGATGAAGAACTGGCTGCCTGAAGTTGTGCACACTTAGTGGAAGCCTCAACTCGGGTTGGAACCTGGATCTTTGGATCCTAAATCTGATGGTGTCACCTGTTCCATGAAGATGTTGCTGACTCAGCCCGGTGCAATGACCTTTAAGGACATTTGCTTTTTATGGTATAAGACATAAGGTCTTGAACCATAGTAAAAGATTGTTTTAGCATCACAGGGAAGATGAGCAGATATATTTTGGGGTGGTAGATTCTTTCAAGCTTTCCTAAAACCACATGCCCAATACCCTGTATAATTTACCACCCTTATCCCTCTCCCCAAATCTGAGCCTAGGATTACGGTGTCCTTGCCAGTTTGGGTGTTCATAGATGTAACGTGTTCATTCATGGGTGTGTGGGTGTACATACCGGAATACCATGCAAGGTGTCCGTGTGGAGATCGGAGGACAGCCTTGGCTGTCAGACCCCAGGGATTTTTCAATATCCTAGAGCTTTATTATGTAGGTCAGGCCAGCCTGCCCAGAAGCTCCCAGGAACCTCCCTGCCTGTCTCCCCAGCAGCATAAATACAGGCATCTGCCACCTGCTGACTTTTATATGGGCTATGAGATCCTCACTCGAATCCTCATGATGATGAGGCAGGCACCTTATGGAATGAGACAACCCTCCACCTTCTCTATGCATTTTTTTATGCAGGCAAATGAGGGGTAATAAAGGAACAAAAAGAACTAATTCCCCAGAAGAAACTAGAAATGAGGAAACACCATTGAGAGTGTAGGCTACGTAAAGGGCAAACACACGGGTTCAGGCTGTTGGCTTTCCCAGTTGTGGTTTGTCTGCAGGGCCCTGCGGCCATCACACGCTATACATAAAACCAGAAAACTTCACCCACTTGAGTGGAGGCCCTCATACTCAACCCAGCTCTCTGTGTGCTTAACAAGGACAATTCCTCTAAAATGGCCTTTTCCCCTAGCGTTGCTGGCATCAAGGATAGTTATTTATATGTTTTCCACTTGCTGCTTGATTTATTTTAGAGACTGACACTTCTACAAGCTGACATCTCAGCACACAGACACTTTTTTTCCTTTGCTGAATGCGGCCGGCGCTACTTACTTGACGCCATGCCGAGCGGAGCCTAGTTAAAGGTTCCTCTTGGTGCCACATCCATCTCTCCCTTTCCAGGTCTTCACTAGAAGAGTGTAAAGTGCCTCCTAATTCTGGCATCTGTTACCTGCCTCCTGACTGCTCCCTGTTGCTTCCCGAGATCGCTCTGTCAGGTAGACACTTGAGGATTTCTCTACCACCCACGAGCTCAGCAAATTCAAAACGATTTAATAGGGGTTTTTAAAGCTCCTATTGAGATAGTTACAACAGGTGAGTGACTAATAGCGAACCAGGTATTAAAATAGAAACTTGATCATCTATTTTGAGTCGGTTATTCTCTTATTTATTCCACGAGAATATGTACGGTTTGTCTACAATGCACCACCAGATTGAAAGGAAAAATGAAGTCCTCGTCCATCAAGACGTTCAGTATCGTGAACAACCATCCAGTGATCTCTTTAGCTTGCCGTGGATTCAGCTTTCCACCCTTGCCTATTCTTTTTCTGCTCCACAATCCACCAAGTCCCCGTGCTCCCCGCTTTTCTGTCATCTTTTCTAGTACCCAACATGCATTTGGTGTGGGCTTTTGCCTGTGTGAAAATCCAGCTAACCCGGTGAGCAGAGCCAGGACTTGGTCTACGCTTTTAGGGGCCAAGGACTTCTTTAAGGGTCTATATTAGGTCGGGCTGCTCTATCAGAGACTGAAGCTCCGAATCATAAATCAAATGGTAAAATAACTTCCCTCTGCTGAAATCTGAACTGGCTTCTGTTCCGGGAAGTGGCGGAGCCTGTTCCGCCAGGCAGTCCCCGCCCCCGGCTGTTTCCCATCAGCCACTGTTCTTCAGGACATCCACCTAGCTCATCCCCGTGGAGAGCCACTGTCAGGCCAGGCTCTCATCCCTCCCACAGACCGTGAGGAGGGATGGGAGGGTGAGCAGCCTCCTTTACGAGTACAGCCCCAAAATTGTACCAACCATGTTTTCCTTGAGTGCTACTGGCCAGGATTACCTTAAAGGTCACACAGACTCTAATGGAATGCTGGGGAACGCAGTTCCTAACGGAACGATTAGAAAGCGACTCCTAACTCTAGAGGACAGGAAATGGGGTGTTGGTGCTCCACAACAGTGTCCGTGTAGACTCTTTTCTAAGGGAGGGGGCATATAGACCATCTCCACATAGAGGTGATCAAAGCAGAGAGAAACAGCCTCCTTGTGTGTCGTCCATTGCTGCTGATGTGAGTGCTGGAAACCGGTTATGCGTGGATGGACTGCGGGCACATTACTCTGCTCCTGTCCCTGTATTTTTAGAGGAATACATGGGCTCTAAAGGTATCTATTCCAGCTGAAATCAGCACATCAACTCTTTCAGGGCTCGACGGCTAGTTCTTAAGGAACACCTGAAATTCCTTACTCCCTCCACAGCACTCGAGTTTATGAGCTACTGGCCATTTCTGTCCAGCTGACTGGAAGCCACCTTCATCCTAATGATAATTGCTTATGACCCCATTATGGGTCCCATTTGGAGCTTAAGTCTTTCTAGTCCGATTTGTCAAAGCCCTTTCAGTGAATGTATCCTGGGCGTCTACTGTGAGTGGTACCAGGCGCTGATACTGTGAAGGCAAGAAAAGGAAAAGGAAAAAAAAAAATAATACAGCCCCTGTTTCCTAGTGTCTCACAAGGTGGGAGGTGAGACTGACAAATACATAAAAAGGTCTGGTGTTAGAGTCTGTGCTAGAACTAGGAAACACGCCAGGAGCCGGGCCAGACGGCAATTCTGAACACGAGGGTCTGCACAACCTTTGAGGGCTTGTTGGATTTTTACCTGGAAAATGGGGACTAGTTCATCTCTTTCATTTGGCCTCTCAGGCTTGCAGATCTGAATAGACGCCAAATGCTGCTGGGCTTGGTGGGTAAACCTAGGGGAAGGGAGGAGATTTCCGAGAGACAAGACTGGAGTGGTCTGTAGTATGTCTTGGACTAATGTGTATGCGAGCAAAGTGTGCGTGCATGCGTGCGTGTCTGTGTGCGTGCATGCGTGCGTGTCTGTGTGTGTGCATGCGTGCGTGTCTGTGTGTGTGACGTGGTTGGGAGGGGAGAAGAATTAAGCTGCAGCTGGGCCTGGGGCATAATTGTGAGAACACAAAGGTTGTGTGGATTTCAGCTGGTTGTGGTGACTCACACTTGAGGTGCTGGGGAAGAGAACTGTTCCAACACTGAGGCCAGTCTGGGCTTCACTTAAAAACCCTGGATCAAAGCCAGGCGGTTGGTGCACCCCTTTAATCCCAGCACTCAGGAGGCAGAGGCAGGCAGATCTCTGTGAGCTCAAGACCAGCCTGGTCTACAAGAGTTACGTCCAGGACAGGCCCCAAAGCTACAGAGAAACCTTGTCTCGAGATAAAAAAAAAAAAAAAAAAAAGAAAGAGAGAGAGAGAAGAAAAAGGATCCTGTATCAAAAATGAAAGATTATGAAGATTTGATAATATCAATTTCTAAGGTAGGTGGAGATATGGGGTGGTAGAGGAGGAGAGAGGGGGAGAAGTAGGGACGAGAGAGAGAGAGAGAGAGAGAGAGAGAGAGAGAGAGAGAGAGAGAGAGAGAGAGCTATCATTTTCAAGTACTGAAAACACAAGTTGGTTTGTGGATATAATTGGATATATGAAGACCTGTCCCATCCCAGCTCTGTTAGGCAAAGGATTTGAAAGGACTTGGACAATCAAATGCTAGATAAAATTTGAGGTGGCGTTTTCACATGTTAGTGGGCTGTCTACATAGAGCGTTTCCTCTAGAGGGAACGAGGCTGTTTTATTTCCTACCTGTACCCTATGTTTGACAGAGCAATAAATATTAACCCAAAGTCTCCAAATCATCTTCAATAAAGAAGCATGCTCTACTCTGTTTAACCTGGCATTTCACTGGCCTTTGAGCCATTCTCCTGACGCTCTTTCGTGAATGTCCCACAGAGTAGTTTTTACAGTACACTGAGAAACACTGCCTTGGGGTAGTATATGATTAAGGGTTAAATGATAAAAGTGCTG
Organism: Microtus ochrogaster; assembly: GCF_000317375.1. Taxonomy (NCBI): domain Eukaryota; kingdom Metazoa; phylum Chordata; class Mammalia; order Rodentia; family Cricetidae; genus Microtus; species Microtus ochrogaster. Next base: position 55,736,489 of record NC_022027.1, on the reverse strand, counting down.
AAGAGAGAAGGGCACCAGGGTGTCTGTCTGTCTGTCATCTCTCTGTCTATAGTAGCGGTTAAGTCTTTGGGGGGACAATCCCTAGGCAGACAGCCTTGAGGAGGAAGGCCTGGCTGACCTCTTCCCCACCCTGATCACAGGTCTGAAAAGGCTCACCATCCATTTAAAACTGTGTCTTTAAGGCTATAAATATGGCCCTAGGACTTTACTCTTTAGATTCTAGTTCAAGGTGATGGTCACACGTATGTCCTGGAGGCAGTTCTGAGACTTTAAAAGCTTCATTTAGTTTTCAAATGTTTACCACTGCTCCAGGCTCTGGAGGGCTACAAGACACTCTTGGAATTCAGAAATATAAGAAAGAAACAGGTTCCAGGATAGAATTATTGTTTCTTTTTAAGATACTGTTTGTAGCACAGGAAGAAATCACAACACAAACACACACACATATACATGCACACTGAAGAAGTTATAGTTTATCCTATAAAAACTCCTTGAAGCATGGGTAACAGAGAGAGAACATCACTGTAATAAATGTGTATGATTTTTTTCCTCTGTATGCAGTCATATTAAAAATTGTTGTATTAATATTTTAAAAGGCTCAACACAAATCATTAACAAACTTTCTATATCACACACATACATGCACCCACATGCACCCACATTCATGCACACATGCAAACACACATACATGCACACACACGCACATGCAAACACACATACATGCACACACACATGCACAGACATACACACATGCACACATGCATACACATGCACATGCACAGACACACACACATACATGCACCCACATGCACACACATTCATGCACACATGCAGACACACGCACATGCACAGTCACACACGCACATACATGAGCACATGCAGACACACACACACATGCACAGACACACACGCACACACTCCAGTTGTTATTCTAGTCACTATATCCCACAGGCATTGTGTTATCATTGTGGAACTTGGGGTTGAAGACTGGGACGGTTCACAGTTATACTAAAACACGTGTTCTGTTTCTCCTCAGTTAGGAGCAGCAGCCATACTCCCCTCTTGTCAAAAAGGAAACTGTTTCACGATTGGTTGGAGTGCTAGAAACTGGAGATTTAGCCCTCTCTCTCCCAATGCTCGTGTGGCTCTTATCTGATGAGAGGTACCCATCGCCAGACAGATCTCATTTACAGTGTAATTCCTGGGTTACCAAGGTAACACTGGGTTAATCATCGGTACCACACTTTGCCTAATTGAGGGAGAGCTCTCCAGTTCCCACTCAGTCCCTGGAAGAGCAAACTTCTCCTTCTGCCCTTCCCCCGCCTGCTGTATGCAGCTTGTTTTGGGTGCACTTGACTTCAGAGCTTTTCTCTCACAAGTGCTGGCACACGGTACAGTGCCAGGGTGTCACCTGAGCCTGAGCGACCGGGCTGCTACAAAGGTTTGTTATATATAAACAGAATCACATTATGCTCCAGTCTGGAATTCTACTGAGACAGGTAAACTTGTCTGCTTGCTTCAGCATGATGTGCTCTAACTTGACGATTCTTGACTTCTTCCTTGGATGGAAGTGAGGAATTTTATTTAAGTAAAAAGCTGTGGAGATTTGAGCTGAGACTCCTAAATTTTTATGTGCCAAACTTCAAGCAAGATTTCCAGCGCCATGTTAAGTTTCTCTTGTTTTTACTCCACCTCCCTCTGAAGAAGAGCACGCCTACCCCCACCCACAGGCCGGTTCCCAGCTGCTTGTGACGAGCCACAGATCGGCTGACCTTAACCAGGGTGAAGAGCAGATGAAGAGTGAGTGGTTTGGCACCGAAGAAAAACAGATATAAAAGTCGTGAGTGGTGACGCATGTCTGGAATGCCAGTACTCTTGAGTTTTGGAGTAGGAATCACACGAGGAACTCCATCAGGCTAGGTTTGGCCGCCCATCTCAATGTGTCAGCTAAACAGACAGGGAATGGTGCAAAGCAGAGAAAGGTTTGGGAAGAAGAGATGAACACTGTAGGCTCTGGCTCATCTTTTGTATTTTCAGTCTCGGAGGACCTGGAGATAGGTTCTAGACCAGTAGTTCCCACCCTTTAATACAGTTCCGCAGGTTGTGGGGACCCCACCACACAGTTATCTTCATAATTTTGCTGCTTTTATGAATCCTAAATATCTGTGTTTTCCTGATGGTCTTAGGCGATCCCTGAGAAAGGGTCATCTGACACTCACTGGGACACTTGAGGGCGTCTACTGCAGAAGGTAAGTGAGTACACCAAGTAAGGAGATGGTGGAGAAAACGGATTCAGAGTTGGCAGGCTTCCCCTCCATTTCTGGTAATCCCGCAGACCCGAGAGAAAGCCAGCGCAGAACAAAAATAAATAGAACAAATGTACAAATGATTTAGCATTCAAACCAGCTGACCATCATCTTGGAGAGCCAGCTGACAAGATCATGTAAAGTCAAGTCTTTAAAAAATCTACCCCGGTGTTACATGTCCATAATCCCAGTACTTGAGAGTCAAAGGCAGGAGAATCAAGAGTCCATAGCCAGCCTTGTTTACACAGCAAGTCTGAGGCTTCATGAGACTTCATTACAAACACACAAACTATAATAATGGCAATAACAAAAATCACTCGATACCTCCCCAAGGTGCTGATACTTGACTAGATGGTTTTTAGTCTTGACTAGAGAGAAAGACTAAGCAAAAATCGGATGGAAATATCACTAACTCAGCTCTGAATCTCTGAGCTTCAAGACTGTCTGCACTTGGTTTCACTTTATTTACTAAAACATTCTATCAACTCAAGCAAACTACATTCCCCAACTGTCAATTCTGTGTCCCAGATTGCCAGTCCTTAAAAAAAAACTCTTGAATATTATGGATATGACACTTATTTTACACAGTGTGCCATTGTTTAAAAAAATGAAAAAATGCTAACGAATGTAATGTATTATTGTTAGAGTGATGAGGTCAGAATCTTCCATAGGAGAACTGATCAACAAAAGACATGGTGGTAATGCTAATAGCATGCACAATGAGTTTTCCTTCAGGAAACATTAGCAATGGCTATGTTAGAAGCCAGTCATCTGAGTGTTCCTCTAGGAGACAGTCTTCTAAGGTGCAAGCCTTCGGCAACAACAGACATAGATAACAGGACCTTTGCTACCTGGCACGGGCTGCAGAAATAAGCAATGTATCTGTTTTGAATGCCATCTGGAGAAATGTCAGCAAGTTGTTGAGAAACTTGCCAATCTGAGCATGTCCTGTGGACTCTGTGTTATCAAGATGTGTGCTATCAACATTGGCGCCTTCTGGACGCCCATACTGCATACAGTGGGTGAATTTGAGATGGAAGTCAATTACACCAGAACGCAAATTCTCCTGACTGTGTTCAAGAGGTTTTCTTCTTATGTGACTTCTATATCCTCAACTGAAAAGTACCCTAGGGGCATCTTCTGAATTCTCCCAATCTGGTTATGCTTAGATCTCTGCCTCACCATGTTCTATAGGAAGCTTTCCTACCAATAAGCAGACTAACCAAAATCGTCCTTTGTTGTTGTTGTTATGTGTGTGGTGACTTCCTGTGTGTGTGGATGTGTGACTGTGATCAGAGTCACCCTCAGGTGTCTTCCTCGGGCCCTCACCTTTTTGTCTGTTTGTCTTGGTGGGGTGAGGCAGGATGAGCAGGTGAGCAGGGGCTCCTGTTGACCTGGCACTCACCAGGTAGCCCTAGTGAGCCCTTGGTGTCTGCCTCCCTTCAGCTCCCCAGCTCTGGGGTTATAGTTGTGTCCCGCTATGCTGCCTTGTTTGTCTGTTTGTTCTGGGGACGGGACTCAGGTCCTCATGTTTGCAAGGCAATCACTTTAGCAACTGAGATATCCCCCAAGCCCTACATTTTAATTCTTTTGAAAAAAAAACATATATGTATTAAAGTAATTTCATCCGCTGTTTAAGTTGACTATGTTTTTTTTCTTTCTTTACAACGCTGCTGTTTCCTGCTTTCTTCTTACCTTTGTTTTTGGAAACAACTGGACTTCCACTGCTTTCTTTTTTTTCTTTTGCCCAGCATTTGTGTTCTGGCATAATGTGTGGATGAAGTGGCTTCTGTTCCAGTGGGCGGTGGTGCTGTTGGCCAAGTCAGCGTCCCCCTCCTCACTGTCTTCTTTTTCATTATCTGTCACCTTTTTACAAACCATGCTTCTGGGCCATACCCTGTTCTTTCTGACATATCTGCCCATTCTTGAGCCTTATGCCTATTTCAGGTTGTCCTAGTAATTGGTATGAAATTACTATTCAGTCAAGGCAGCATTCCAGAAAGAAAATGAGAATTCGTTCGTGTAGCAGTCAGGAGATAAGCTTCTTGTTGTAACTTTGTTAATGGTGTCATGTGTTCATCTTAGCTTACACCTATTTGTAGACTTAAGAAGCTTTATAAAAATATATCCATGTAGTTTTAGACTAAGTGACTTGCATAGTTAAAGAGCCACTTCTTTTTTCTGTTTATTTGTTTCAAAACTTCTCAAAAGGACAGTTGGCACATATTGTCTCTGGGCCCAGAAATCCAATTTCAAAGATTTGAGTCTGCTTTAAAAGCAATCATCCATCAAACATTGTCACAGAATGTCCTGAGAAAAGTAAAGACAGAGCAGGCTGCCACTGTCCCCCCAAGTGTTAGAAGCACACTTATACACAGCCCCCAGGCAACAACATTGTGCCTTTCTCTTGCCTTCTCCTCTGTGGTCCTTATTTCCTTAAAGATACATTTTCATTTAGTTAAGAATAAGATGGCTTGTTTGGGATGATCTTTTTCAGGCATTGGAGCATTAAATGATATATCTTCCCAGTTGTCACCATAATTGTAGCAATTATTATGAGTTCAAAAGTACCAATCCCTTACTCGTCCAAAGATCTGCATCCACACTTGAACTTATTCTTGCCGTGCGTGTTTACCGTGCTATAACAATGCAGAAGCCTCGTCTATCTGCTTTATCCCAAAGAACACGACACACTCTGGACTGATTCCTCTATTTGACAGAATTTAGTTGTTTCCAAGTAAGACCTTTTCAGCCCGACGTCATCTGTGCAGTTTTCCCGTTCTGATAATCGGCATTCATCTCTGGTCAGCGACGCCAAAGCCTCTGCATCACAATACTGGGATTTCTTTGTGAGACACAGTTCCCTTCAATCAACTTAATATCCCATCCTGGTCTCTAAGGGACAATAATTGAGTTTAGGCTAGTTTTAAATAACGATAAGGGCCGGGGACACAGATGGGTGTTTCATTGATTAACACTCACTCTGGCCCAAGGCCCCGGTGTCACGCATTAGATTAGGACATTAAGAAGAGAAGGACAGAGTTTGGGTACTTTCTTCCTCTCAATCACATTCTTTCACATATTAAGTTTATCCCCCCCTAGGTAGCTACTTTGTCATGCAGAAGGCCTTAATCCACTGATGGGACTCTCCCTGCTCTCACTTTGATGGCTTCTCTGTTTACAAGAGTAATGCAGCCTGTGTAAGTCGAAGTACTCGGGACAAGGATGACTGAATACGGCTTTTAGATGGACAGTGATCCCTCTGAAAAAACAAAAGCCAACCCCGAGTGCACACACGCACACACCCAGACACACACACCCGGACACAAATCCACAGACACACATGCACACACAGACACCAGCAAAATGAGGTTGCTTTGAAATGAAGTTCCGAGGCTCGCCTCCCGAAGAAGCCGGCGTTGGGATTTCATCAAGAAGGCCCCGTGCTACTGATCTCCTTGTTTGGCACTTTATCTTTTCTTCACCTTTGACCTCCCTTTCAGCCTCTCTTCAAGGCACGGTGGACGTAAGCCCTTGTGGTGTTCTTTTAGAAGTAGGATTGCTGCCATCCCCTCGGCTGAGTTCAAACAGTGGCTGGAATCAGTGACAAGATTGGGGACAGATTTGGTGTCCTGGCTGGGAAAGAGATTACGGGTCAGTCCCCAGTGCTGGGGGACAATAGATTCAAGCAGTTCAGGATTTTTTGGATATCCGAAAAAGATTTCATGAAATTTGTAAAGATCTAACAGTGTATTACAGATTTCATGTGTTCTAAACAGCTTACACTAAATAGAACTCGCGACGGTGGGTGAATGGCATGGGCACGGCTTGGCAATTTCTCCAAGGGCTCCTCTAGACTAGTTTAACGCCCTCACACTGTGGTGTCCCACGAAGCAGCTGGCCCCTTGTATTTAGATGCGTATCTTTGAAGCCCCTAATTTTAGAAGGCCTCCTGTCCTCACTGTGAAGATTCATTTGCTCGCTCCAGTAGGCGTGGATGACCAGGAAATCCCTTTCCAACCTTCCAGACCTGGCAAGTGAAATGAATTTATATTTGGCTACGATAAAACATATATACTGTACTATGCTATAAAAATATACTCTGAACACACACGATGCACATGATAATGATTTTGATAAGTCACGAGGCTAGAGGCTGTAGACCATCTGATATGTATACGTGTATAATGATAATATTTCCGCCAAAAAGGGAACCATCCAGCGCTCCTCCTACCTTTTGGCATTTTCGTCACTATTACATGAGCAAATCATCTTTGGGGTTTATCTAGACTTGAAAATATTTTTGAAATTATAGCATTCTTGTTCTTGTTGCACTTGCAAAGAAAGGTGTGGCTGCAGGTAAAATTTCCAAACTTCTGAAACTCAAAATTGCTGCCCAAATCTTCCGGTTTTCAAAGGCCGAGAGCCTGGCTGAATCCTCACAGCCTTGGCAGAGTTAGTCCTTCAGCTACGTTCCCTCCAATACCTCCGAGTCGGAACCTGCAGGAAAAGTGATTCCTGCATGGACATAGTAAGAATCAAACAGGAGAACTCATTCCTAAAAGACAGAACGTTTGCTATACCCAGAGTGTGTCCTGCCTCAGACTGCCGGGGCAGGCTAGGAGCAGAGCTGGTAGGCTTGTCTTTAGCCATGCCTTCAACAAGAGGCCCATACTGTTATCGCTGCTGATCCAGGTGGGCTCATCAGTGGCGCTCTCCTTAGGCAGAGGGCATTTCTTAGCTCTTTGGAGGGGGTGTTATATTTTGAAGGCATATATAATGCTTCAGCGCGCCTCCTTTCATAGTTAACCAGAGCCCTACTAACTCATTTTGAATTAAGTCACAAAGCTTTATTGAAAACATTTCCAAACAGTACACAATGCTAACCACATCTATCTCATCAAATCCTGGGCTTCCTACCAAGATAGCCTTCCGTGCAGGCAGAATGCAGGTCACACAGAATAGCTAGGAAGTAGAACAGACTCCATGGCTCCCAACTAGACATCGCGGAGGGCCTTTTGGTGTCATTTAGTATCTGTGGGCCCTACAGTTGGAGACTCTAGGGGTTTGACTTCCATTCTGGCTAACGATTAAAGAAGTGATTTAGGAAAGGACAGGTTGGTTGAGATCCCTGGATAATTCTGTGGCCTCAGTCTTGGAACCTGTGACCTTGGTCCATCAATTCTTGAATGTGTCTGATTATTTCCTCCCGGGGCCATCGAGTCAGTTTAAATAGATTAAAAGCCAGGGTTGGAGCCAAAATGGCTTGTATTAAGTGTCGTCAAAATTTCCCAGAGAACAAATGGGCAGGGTGGTGCTGGCTCTTGGCTGGTGGGCTCCGCCTGAATGAAAGTGTGTTTAATGTAAAACTGACCTTTTCTCTTAAATGTTTGGAAACACCTAGTGATTAAATTCTCACATGCACCAACAAAAGCTGGAGACATCGATTAGAGAATAAAATTCAGTTCCTTACAGCTTCTGGGCAGCTAGGAACATCTACGATCCAACTCTTAAACACTACAAGTTGATGCTGAAGTTCAATTTTTTTAAAAAAAATCCCTGTGGTGGTTTCCCACCAAATTACCACCTCCGCTAGTGTTTTTATTCCTGCTTTGTCTTGAATGGAGATTAGTTAAAATGAGACAAAAACTACATGAAAAATGAGGCGGTTGGTTTGAATTATTAAAGTTTTTTTTTGTTTGTTTTTGTTGTTTTGTCTTGGTTTTTGGTAAGGCAATGATTTGTTTACCTCCCTCGGGTGGATTTGGACTCTTGCATTCCCTGATAGTCAAAGTTTAGCTCAAGTTTCTCTCCCTCTGCCATTAACAGATGGCAGGCAGATCTAAGCAGAAGCTGGGTCTCTGGGGCCACAGGCAAAGGGTGAGGGCCCTCCCGCTCCCCTGTGGACACCCTCAGAAGGGCCTAAGCTGGACCAGTACAAATGAAAAGGTCTAGTGCTGGTGTTAATTACACAGAAACCACACAGAAAGTGCTGGCTGGTGCTGAGTTGAGAGGTTGGGCATCTCGATATGGGAACACTTTGCCGAGGACAATGGCGTGCCGATTAGCATAATCTCTGCCACATCCTCAGAAAACCATCCGAGCTGCCTGCGACTTCTCTCGTTCCTTCGCCTCTAATGTCTGGATTTAAGGAATGGTATTGTAAAGAGGAGGCTTTGTCCTTGGAGCCTGATAGTTGTGTTTTTCCCGCCTTCATCTGATCATCCCTTTGCTAGTCTTCTGCTCTCTGGGCAGGCAGACAACGGAAGGAAACTGAAGTCTCAGGCCACTGAGTAAACCTCTCTGGGCTGTGTTACTCTTAATCCAGACTCTGGACGTCTTCATTTCTTATAAGACACCCTCTAACCTATTCTCCCTGTTTGAACCCAGGAAAGTCCCTTTAATATTATCCTGAAGAAAATTCACAGGAAAGGACACTGAACTTTGGAGGTTTTAGGTAGCTTTAAATATACAAATAAAAACAACATCCAAATTGTTCTGATTCTTCCACACTTTAATCAGACACCGAGGTACTGTTCTTATATTTTTATATCAAAATGTGGGCTGTTGCTAACGTGCTTATTCAGAGGCCTACGCCTAAAGTCTTTGGTGTTGAGGTTTTTGTTCTTTTTATTTCCCCATGAAAAGAATTTAGCCACTTGCACAATGCAGCTTACTGCAGTGCTCTTGGGGGCTGGTCCCGTGGCTAATGCACGGGTTTGTTGGCCACTTTGATCCTCGATGCCCTGTTTTAAGTCTTGCTAGGCCTGCTTAAGCTGGTGCTGTGACCCTGAGGATAACTTGAGGGTTCTGAAAGTCATGAGACACGGTCCCCAAGATCAAAATATAAAAAATAGGTCTGGGTCAGGAAACTCAACAGGCCCCCGGAAGCTCATAGCTTTTACAGCTGGGGATGGTCTCTTGTGTGTTTAGAAGCCGTCATTGGGATTCTAACAAAGAACTGCATATGGGATTGCTGCAGGGCAGACTCTTTGAATCTTATTCCTGGTTTTAAAAAAAATTTTTAAAAAAAAATACTAACCTAACTACAACAAGTCAACTTCTGACTGCTGACAGGACACAAGGTAAGTACAAGGAACGTGTTAAACGGCAGCTTTGAACATCGATGGCCAGAGAAGGACCGGGTGGCCGAGTCTGGAGTTAGGGTGAAAACCCCAGAGGTTCCTATTCATGCGTGATTAACTTTTAGAGTCGCTGGTGGTCTCTAAAGGAGAAACTGCTAGTGTGGGTGGAGACCTTGAATGTAATGCTAGCGTCAAGGGTTGCTGACCTTCCCAAGGTTCCACCCTACCCACTGGGGCTGGACTTGGTTCTGAATCTAAACAAGCTGCTTATACCCAGGTCACACCAAAACTTAGCATCTTAACTCATCAGATTCTCTTAAGATTTTCCTTTCTGGTGTGAACGGCTTCAGCGCATCTGATTTTCCTTCACAGGTAGCTTGGTCTACTTCAATCTACGATCCACACCAGCTTTTAGCATCAGAGTCAGCATGACCGGCTGGGCAGACACACACCCGAGTCAAGACATCCCTACAGTGCATCAAAAATGATTTAAGAGACTTGTACACATCACCTGGGAGTTCTATCATGAAGTCACACTGTTGATTGGAGCCAAAGGCCGAACCAAGCCACTCTGCCATGAGATTCAGTGCGCTGTGTGGCAGAGGGGAAGGGCCCTCCATGTAGAACCTGATGCGCCTAGTCAGTCCTGGATCTACTTCAGCAGCTTGGTGGCTGACCTGTGTGACACTGTCCTATCTTCTGTATGGTGGTCTTGGTGGTGACTCCATAGTTCTGTCAGCGGGTTAAATCTTTTCTTTTAACTGTTGGGTTTGGGAGATTTAAAGGCAAGTCTTCCCTGCTCCCTCTGGAAATGTCAGGGAACATTTATACACACTCGGTTCTGATTACCAACCAGACCGAACCAAGACTTAGGAAGTGTTACAAGAATCTGCAAGATGCAGTTCTGGTCCTCAAGGAGACCCCTAGCGGAAGGTAAGAACAAAAACCTCCCTGGCAGAAGCCACTACAAAATCAAGGCACCAGAATGCGTTAAGTGCTTACTTAATGGGCACAAACTCCCAGGTTCAGCCCCCAGTCATTTTACACTGGGCGGGCATGGTGGCGTACGTCTGTACTCTTAGCACTCGGGCAGAGAGGAAGGATCTCAGGCTCGTGAGCATCCTTGGCTGCATAGATAGTTTGGGGCCAGCCTGGGATACATGAGGCCTCGTCTGAAAGCCAAGGGAAGTAAACCAAAGATGAAAGGGCTCTAGCTCTGCTGGTGAGCATTGTTTGCAGACCTACTGTGCGCAGTGCACTCTAGCGAGCAGTTTGGCGGTGTCAGGGAATTACTGAGGATTACGATATGTTTGGATGATAAGATACATCTGAAGAGTTCTCCTATGTAGTAATGCAAGGCAATAAAACATAAACACCAAGCGGCCAGAGTGCATGGCACTAACCGTGGTCTTGAAGCTGAGATTTACATGGTCAAAGTCTGAACACCCTTTGAAGTTTGGAAACATCTCCTTCTATTTCCCTAAGCTACCTACCTTTATCTAATATGTATTGTGATAAATATTATTATGTTACTAATGTTGGTTCTTATTAATTCTATCATGAAGTAGAAAATCAAATATTTGCTTGCAAGTTAGGAGCTGACTAGTGTACAAGCGGGAGGTTCTTTCACGTGTGCACCTTAGCTCACACTGGCTTCGCATCAACAGGTGGATGTGTTTTAAATGAACACATCTGGTGCACTTTTCCTTCCCAGCCTGGCCAAGTGCCTCACTCACACCAGCTTAAACGTTGTTTGGAATCCCATGTTCTCCTTGGTGGAATACTTGTCCTGGATTAGGAAAGGGCTTAGTTTCCACTTGCTCCCATCTTGGTCTCCATAGACAGGGTATGTGTGGTGTGGCTCACACTGCTGCTGATTCTGGGCTCCAGTTCTCACATTCTTCTAGGTTTATAACTCTGGCCTCAACCCTCAGAGTCCATTTTCCTAATGCCATCTGTAAAGTTCTTTAAAAGAAATACTTAGCTTTAACTTCAGTGTCTCTGCAGCAGGCTAATGCCTCCACTCTGTTTCTGGCTATGCAGGGTGCTGGCCTTGCTTATGATCACATGACTTCCATGATTTCTGCTTTTTAATGAAGTTGGTCCTCTCCTTCTCCTTGCAGGTGGGTCCTGAGGGTCAAACTCAGGTTGCCTGCCAGGCTTGCTCAGGTAGTGCCAGTATATACTGAGCCATCTTGCTGGTTTAATAAATATTTTTTTCAAATAATAAAATGAATAAATTCTTCCTGAACATCTGTGGATGTATTAAAGCAATGGCAGATGTTTCTGTGGCCTGAAGATTTTTATGTGTTAGTCTGGAGCCCTTCTTGCTTGAAACAGCATTAGCAGCCTGAACACTTGATAATATTGTAACTTCTCCCTACACGCTTCATGTATGAGTGGAAATGAAAAGTTGCTGGCATACAATGCATGGTTGGTGTGGTGTCTTCCAGCATTTTGTTGGCATGCTTAGCTTTGATGGTTTGTTACTCTTTTACTTCCTCCTTCAGGATAGTCACCGTGACCACAGCAGTACTGGGGGAGGGGGGCCTAGACACAGCAGTACTGGGGCGGGGTCTAGGGTGCATCCGGCCTCAGGCTCTGCTGGTTCTTTCTTTGTGACATGGCACAGCCATAGTGTTGGTTTTGCGACAGAATTGTCCCTTCTCCACCATGGTCTGCTACTTCAGATGCAGTTTGTGTTAAATGTGACGATTTTGGTGTTTGGGTTACAATGCAGGCAAACTGGGATGTTGTTCTTGGTGACTTAAGGTTTTGGTGAAAGATCATGGGGGCGGGGGCTGTTGTAATAACTCTTACAATATTTCCAGAGTGACGCAGCAGGAGGGGAAACATTCGAAAGAGAGACGTGAAGGCATGGTGCCTCTCCGGTCACCAGATTTAACAGTCCATGGGTCCGTGCCAGTGGGCAGCAGTGGAGGAGACAGGCTGCACCTGACATGGAGGTCTTCCAGGATGAGTCTTCTCCGGAGCTGTAAGAACTGTGAAGGTTTTCAGAGGTTGCTCCCAACTTTCACTGCTACTGAAGACAGAACGCTGCAAAGCAATCAGCTTCTCTGCCTAGATTATTTACGGTGGGACAATAGGGTCACCTGAGTGTGTATTTATTAGGCCTCTCTGCAGGTGTGTGCCACCCAGCACTGGGGTGCCTCTCTATTCTGAGATTTGGGGGGTAGGACATCAAGGAAAGCAACAGTTCTGGGGCCTGTGGAGTCCCAGCTCTCTGATCTCTAGCCTCAACATTTCATCTGTGAAATCAAGACTTGATGTGTCTGCTGTGATGGACCATTGTGGAGATGAAAAGAGGTGGTGTATTAGAAAGCACCGAAATGCCATGTCCTTATCCTGCCTATATTCAGAAGGCTCATGAAACAAAATAAACAGTTCTTCCCACAAGCATGGATAATTAAATATCTAATACAATTGGGGACTGTTATTAGGGTAGCAGGGATCTGGGAGAAGCTGGCGAGTGGCCACAGGAATGTTTGCCTTCCTTATTTCACTTGCTACACGCGCTTCATCCCCTGTCTTCCCGAACGTCTTCATACCCTTGAACAAAGCAGCCTTAGTTAGTTCTGGCTGCCTTTGTTCGCTGACAGCAGTTAAAGCTTCAATTAGGCTAGTACCCATTGAAAGCTGACATACCCATTGCTTTTCCGTATTTGTACAGACACCGAAGCAAGCCTGTATTTGGGTTGTGTTTTGGCAGGGTTTGAAGTCATGTTCAAAGATCTGAAAACACCCTGAATGACTGAGGACACAGACTGGAATTCTAACCTTCAGTTTATGTGCGGAATCAAAAACATGCAAAGTTGGTGGGAGCTGAGCTCCATCTGATCATTCCCACATGAAAGCGTGAAAGGAAGGCCCAGAAACGGGAGTCTTGTCAGTCTGAATGTTAGTTAAATAAGTACATAAGATAAACAGTTCGCAGAAGGTTATGCAGCGGAATTCTCAATCAGCACGCATACAAGGCTCGCCTGGCAGTCAGAGCCTGCTGGAGTTCTTACTCAATCTGCTTATGGAGACAAGATCGTTTGTGTGTGTGTGCGTGTGTGTGTGTGTGTGTGTGTGTGTGTGTGTGTTTGCCTGTCTGGGGTGCATGTGTGTTGATGTTGGTATCTTCCTTACTTACCCCCTACCTTCTCTATTGAGACATTGTATCTCACTTGAACCCAGAGATTTCCCGTTTGACTAGTTTAGTTATCGATCTTGTTCCAGGGATTCCCTGTCTCTGCCTCCCAAGTGCTAGCTCCCTAGTGCTAGGATTACAAGAAGCCTTCTATGGTCCAACCCAGCACTTATATAGGTTATGGGGCTCCAAATTCCAGCCCTCTTTCTAGCTTGGCAAGTGTTTACATGCTGAGTTATCTCCCTGGCTCCAAAGTTACTTTTAATGCTACAGCTTGGTCATGCCCACATGCCTCATGCCTTGAGCGATTAGGTCTTCCAGTTCAAACTGCCTTTGCTCCCAACTTAACATCGTGTAGGGAGCAGGTGTAGGGAGGAGTCAGTAGCACCATGCCCAGCTCTGCTTGGTCCCCTTGGCAACATCTCTGCAGTGACTTTTCCTCTTTGAAGGCTGGACTTTTATGTTTCATCTTTTGAGAGAGAAGAGGTTTTTAAGCGAAAATGGGGGTTCTTAGCATGGAATGAGAAGGGAAGCTGGGCACTGGGGTGTCATGAGAGGTGAAGGCTCAGCATTGTCCCCGATAGTTACTGTGCTCTCCGTAATGAAAACAGGAGTCATGGCTCCAACTGTGTCCTTTAGCTCACTGAATTTTTTAGACAGCAGTTCATCTGCTAACGTTTGTGGAGTTGGGCAATCTGTACAGTAGGTGAAAGCAAGAGCTTATGTGTCAGACAATCCTGGATTTGAATCTTGCCTCTGCCTTTTGCCCTCTGTCCCCTCTTCGAGTCAGGCATCGCCTTTGTGTGGAGGAGAAAGCAGCTTAGGACCCACCACTGACGGCCATGTGAGAGTTAACGACTAGGGCACAGCAATGCTCCAAGGCCAGGCTGCTTCTCAGAATCAGAGCTCAGTGGTCGGCATCACCTTTACTACCAGAGAGCAATGATGGTCCTAGCCATTCACATTTCTCAGCCTTTGTTGAGTCTTTGCTAAGCTTAGGATCTTTGTTTACCCTACAAGCTCCATTCCCTGGACCTCTATTTATCCAACCATTTTGATTTCTCCTTGGTAGGTACCCAGCTAAGAGGGTTGTTGCCGACTATGGACGTTTTATGTTTAATTTGAAGACTACAGTACCAAGTGTTTTCCTGAATGGCCACAACCATCCACGGGGGCCTGCTTTCTAATGCTTTTGTAACATTTGGAAGTGGGTGCTTCATGACCCTGGCTGTGCTGGAGCTCACTCTGTAGAGCAGGCTGACCTTGAACTCAGAGATCCGCCTGCCTCTGCCTCAGCCTCTGCTGGGATTAAGACGTGTGTCACACTCCAGGTGTGACTACAGCCATTGAATGTCTAGTGACAGCCTGGGGGTAACGGAGTTCCTAGGCTCACCAAATGAGAATCATCATAGCGAGTCGTTGCCTGATGACCGACATGTGACGCTCCAGGACCTTCTCATGTGAATGTCACATTCATGTATCGTCTTTAGTAAATTGTTCCACTTTTATCCACTAAAACTTTTTGTCTTCTTATTGACTCATTAAAGTTCTTCATATATTCTGTGTGAAAGTCTTTTGTGGTCAGTCTGTGACTTGGCTTCTCATTTTATTAAAAGCATTTTGGAGAACAAAAGATTTCATGTTTTTTCTCCTCAAATGGATTTTGCTTTTGATGTTATATTTATGAAACCTCTGCCTGCCGCATGGTTTGCAGAGATTTACTCCCTCTGTTCCTTATAAAGTTTTAATTTTAAATCTGATACTTAGATCTGCAATCCATTTTAAATCAGAGTTGTGTATGTGTTGGGGGGGTGAAAATCTAGGTTTCCTGTTTGTTTCTACTTTTCTTTTTTAACGACCCCCCAAAAGATCAGAGGTGGGGCTGGAGAGAATGCTCAGTGGTTAGGGGCACTGGCAGCTTTCCCAGAGGACCTGGGCTTGATTCTCAGCATCCACATGGCAGTTCACAAGCATTGGTCATGGTCCCAGGAGATCCAACTCCCTCTTCTGGCCTCCATGAACAACAGACAAAAATGTGGTGCACAGATAAATAAATATGCAGGGAAGACACTCATTGCATAAAAATAAACTGAATACGATTTTTAAGAGATAAAAGGTTATTTTTTAATCATATGGTTGCTAATTGTCCAGCATTATTGGTTGAGAAACCTGTCCTTGGCTAATTGAATTGCCTTGTGGCTCTCAGACGGGAAGTCTATTTCTGGACTCTAGTCTTTGTTACCAATTTGTCTGTCTGTCTAATGCAGTGTGCCACAGGTAGCCTCACCTCCTGGTGCCCGCGACTTTACACTGTTTTGAAATCAAGTAGTGCAACTTGTTTTGCGGGCTTCTGGGGTTGGTTCTCTGTGTTTCCGTCTAAACTGAGATAAACAATTTTATAAAGTTCTTGATGAAGTTTTGATTGGGCTTATGCTGATTTATAGATTCATTGAAAAGGAGAATTGCCATCTTAGAAATACCAAACCTTCCAATGCACAGAAAAATGTCTCTAAACAGTCATAAGCTCTAAATAATTCTGAATTAAAATAAAATTTCTTTTAGAAGTGTTTATAGGTTTTAGAAGCTATACTTCTTTCTTCCCCTTCTTCCTCTCCTCCTCCTCCTGCTTCCTCCTCCCTGCCCCTTCTCTACTTCCCAAGTGATGAGATTATAGTATACTTTGCCATACTCAACTTGGAATTGTCTACTTAAGTTTATTTTTAAATTGCTAATTGTTATTAATTAGTTTTTTTGGTATACTATTCACGTATCCTGTAGCCTTGTAAGAATCGCTTGTTAGTTCCAGTAGACTTTAAAAAGATATTTTAGAAGATAAAAAAATTAACATTGAACCATCCATGAAATAGAACAGTTTTAATTCTTTCATTTTAATGAGATCTTCAATTTCTTTTTCTTGCCCACTTGTACTGACATAAGATGGAAATAGTACACACAGACATTGCTATCTGCTTCTTGATCTTACTAGCCAGCTTTCTTCCTCACTGGGGATTGCCGCTGATGGCAGCAATCCTTCCTTCCATCATTCTAACTTGCCAGAAGCTTTGCTTGCTTGCTTGTTTATTTCTTTTTTTAATCATGAATGCAGGTTGATTTTTGTCAAATGCATTATTTTGGGGTCAATTCAAGTAAAGGTATAGCGTTTGTCTTTTATTTTATTAATGGAGTATCTTCTGCTCGTTGACCTTTGGACTGTAAACTGGCCATTCCTTGGGTAACTTCTACTTGGCTGTGTTAGAGCCCCTGTGTGTTTCCAGAGCCTAGTTGTCTTCCTACCATGTCTTTCTGGTTTACCAGGGCAATGCCAGATTAATGAGGCAAACTAAAAATTAACTCCCCTATTTTCTGAAAGAATTTAAGCAATAGCTTATGCACCTTTTTGTGGAAGGATTTTTAAAGTACTTACTCATATTTTCCTATCACTTATGTGGGCCAAAAGGACACGTATGTTTATAATTTTTCTAAAATTTATTTATCTCATCAAATTCTTGGAATAATTGAATTCTGAATTCATTTCTGTTTTTGCCCTATCGATACTGATTTGTCCTTCTGATTCTGGCTTTGTTAACTTGTGTCTTTAGCATTATTTTCATGGATAATTTAGCTACATGAAAGTTTATTAATTTTCTTGATTTTTTTTCCAAATAAACAAATTCTGGCTTTATTAATTAGCTCTTCTCTTTCATATTTTATTTAAATTTTTGTGTGGTCTCATTTACTATTTAGTGTTACTCCTTTTCAGTCTTAAAATCTTCCTTTAGCTTTTCTGCTAAGGTGTGCTGGCAATGAATCCTCTCAATGTGTGTTCACCCGGGAATATATTTAACTTGCCTTTCTTCAGAAGGACAGTTTTGTTGAATACAGAATGCTGGATTGTAATATCTTGTCTGTTGGGGAATTTGAATGTGTCATTCTAACGCCTCCTGGCCTACACTCTTCTATTAATGAGAAGTTAGCTATTCTTATACTTTGTACATAACATTTCCCCCAGGATTTCCACGGTTTTTTCATTGGGACCATCAGTAGTTTGAATATGTTGTCCCTAGGTCAGTGTCTCTGAGCTTTTTTCCTCTTAGGAACTTGTTGAGATTCTTAAATATGTTAATTAATGTTTTCTGCAAATTCGGGGGTTTTTCAATTATGATGTCTGTAGTTATACAGCTCAGTCTCCACTTTTCTCTTTCTCTAGACCCCATTACACATTGGTCCTAAGGCTCACGCTGTCATAGAGATCTGTGACTGCTCATTTCCCCGCTCATCTCAGCAGGACAATCCTTCTCTGCATTAGATAATTTCTTTTGTTCTGTCTCTGAACTTCCTTTTTCTTGTGCCATCTCAGATCTGCTGATGAACTTGTGCAACGAATCCTTTTTTTTTTTTGGTTGTATTTTTCAACCTTGAAAATTTTTATGTGATACATATATATGGATAATATATATGTATAACAAATATTTAGGAATTCATATATATGTTCAGTGAACACAGATAGTATTAAAATGTTAAATGTCTAAATAAAAAGAGGCTTGATAAATGATAATGTTACCAAAATAATCTTCTAATTTATACTTAGGACAGAGAAGCAGGAGGATACAGCTGATTATTAGTAAACAGAAAATAGAAAATAAAGTCATTTGTTCATATAGATACATACATACACATAAATATATATGATATATTATGATTCTCTATTTGATGAGCCATTACCATGCTTCATTAAATTCTTTGGATGTAGTTTCTTTTATTCCTTTGATTATATTTCTTATGTTTTAAAGTCTTTTTAAAAGACTTTATTTTTTTAGGTATTTACTAATAATCAGCTGTAGCCTCCTGCTCTTCTGTCCCAAATATAAACTAGAAGACTATTTTGCTAACATTATCATTTTCAAGCTCTTTTTATTTAGGCATTTAACATTTTAATTCTATCTGTGTTCACTGGACAGACTCTT
>NC_022027.1:55716710-55717730 GCF_000317375.1 Microtus ochrogaster | reverse complement strand
GGGTCTGTGTTCACTGGACAGACTCTTCCAGTGTCTGGGTTGTGTCCAGGGCAGGGTCTTGCACGTTGAGTTAAACCCCCTGCCCAGTAGATCCATCCTCACATTCATGTGATCTTTGCCCCTTCTTTTAAAAAGCCAATTCACTGTTGTGACCTCCGTGTGGCATGGTCTGTACCTACAGGAACCCAACTTTTCATATCTTAATTCTGTTTGCTTGGGTTAAATCTGTGTTGTCATGGAACTGGGCAAGGACCAGTGTGGCAGGTGGGAGCACAGAGTCACTGGCCTATGCTAAAGGGAGGGATGAATTCCACAATTTGAAATAAGAGTAGTTTTGGTCTGAGAAGATGGAATGGAAGCTAACAAGTTCATTTTTATTCTCCTCTCATTTTCTTTTTCCAGAGATGAGGGGTTCCCTTTGGCAATCTTATATTTTCTTGTTTATAGTCTCCAAGTTAATTCTTTTTGACACCATAAGCTGGAATCATGTTGGTTTCTTTCAGGACTTACATCTTTCAAAATATGGAATATGTTTATGGTTTTATCAAATCTTTCTTTTTCTTTTCTTTCTGTCATGAACTATGCTTAGTCCATCACCCAATTCTGGGGATTATAGCTCAACTTGGGGGGATTACTTAGCCTGTTGCCATCCCTGTGTTTGAGGAAGTTGTTAGTAGGTGAGCTGAAAGTTCACAGAAACATCCTTTTGTTGAGAGGACTTTCATGAAATGCCCTTCTAGGCATCATTGCTGCTCTTACCTCATTGTCTGTTTGGTGATCCTTACAATAACAGTGCCCTCCATCCTTTTTGTCGTGCATGTAGCTTACTGTGTCTTCCAAACTAAGATCATTGTCAAAGACAAGCTTCACATATGGTCAAGAGCAAGGCTGCCATGTTCACAGACACTGGCTATACTCACGGACAGGACAGTGTGTGTGCATAGACCTCTACAAAACTGGAGTGGACGGGGAAGGCAGGGAGTTGGCTTTTGGCCTGTCAATCCAAAGAAGAGAAGTTAC
>NC_022027.1:55703444-55716610 GCF_000317375.1 Microtus ochrogaster | reverse complement strand
ATGAGAGACTTGGAGATGAGATAGTGAGGGGTTACCTAGGAGATGAGAGACTTGGAGATGAGATAGTGAGGGGTTACCTAGGAGATGAGAGACTTAGTGATTACCAAGACGAATAGAATAGGAGCAGAGACATTGGCTGAACAGCGGAAATGGAGATGTATCAATGGCAATGATACAGGACAGAGGATGTGCGTAGGCAGCTGCCAGTTAAGCTCAGAAATTAGCTACAGGACCTTGCCATTTACTGCAGGCTATTCAAGCAGCAAGTGTTTATTAAGAATTTAATAATAGCTACTGTTGATTGAATTCTTACTTTGTGCCCTATACTCTGTGGAACACTTTATTTAATCCCCTCAATAACTTGATTACCTCTGATATAATATGAGAAAATGAAAGCTTAGAGATCTTAGAGAAATGAGCCTTCAAATTTCACAGCTTGTGACCTAGATCAAGCTCATGCTAATTTCAGCACACATGGCCCTCGTCACTGCATTATGTCATATCCCAGGCTGTGGGCTGTGGGCAGGAACATGGCAGACACAGGCTTCATTCTCAGAGAGAACACACACATCCCCTAGGTTCATCACTACTTTTTGTCTCCAATGCTTACATTTTTAGTTAGTATGTGTAAGTAATGGACATAGTAACTGTGTGGATTTACAGAATACAGTAAGACATTTTGATTCGCATGTAAAATGCATAATGATTTGATATGCAAAACTCAAATATCTACATAATTTCCTTGTGTGAAGAACATTTAAAACTGTGCCTATTACTTGGACATATTTGTAGCTGTTAGCTACAGTTGTCTACCATGCTAGAGACTCGAGGAGTTTTTCCTTCCACCAAACTGCATCCTTGCATCTACTACACACTTCTTGTTCCTTCTCCCTCATCCTCTTCCTAGGCCGGGGGAACCACTTTTCACTTCCTGCTTCCTTGAGATGGACTTAGTTCTGCAAGTGAGCTCACTGCTGCTCTTAGAGACAGAGCAAAGAATAGCAGCCAGAGAGGGTGGCAGAAGGGGTTTGAGCACAGGCCCGTCTTCGTGGCTCACAAACATGTCGGTATGACAACTACACTGGATATTCCAATGGGGACCCGTCTGCTTGCTCCCCACATGGTTTTACAGAGATCAGACATGAGTTTTTCCTACTAATGTTGCGGCTGGGCTCACGCAGCCTAACTTGTGTTCCACTGAGCTGTGGTTCTTCCACTGCCTACAGCAGAACACGTTCAGCTCTGAGAAAATTATAAAGGAAAGGAAAGCGTATCCCAGACTTGTTTCCTAGGCTTTGAAATTGCCCTTTATCCCTTAGAGTCCACAAGGACTGTCTTAGAGAAGGCTGTGTTTCCTGAGCTCCCATTCTCTGAGTGTGCTGAGGACAATGGGTGGCCCTGGAGCACTCAGGAAAGGATGGGAGATCTCATCAGATGTAACATGTGTCTGGTGGCGTAAACCCAGTGGGTGGGGTAGTGTGACTTGCTTTATAGGTTAGAGTGTTGACAAAGGCTTCTTATGCTGCCATAGGTAGGGGAGAAGGAGGAGGAAGAGGAAGGGGAGGAGGATGAAGGGTTCCTGGAAGTCTTGGTATTGCCTCTAGCTTATCTCAGTCTGTGGTTCTGCCCTTATGGTTTTTTTTTTTTCTATTTTTCTGTCTGCTTGGAAATCTTTTGCATCTCAGCTATTGATCACTTATGAATAGATGACGTCGCCTATTGATTCTGGGGAAAATGTTGAGGCTGTGGTTGCGTGTGGGACAGTTATCTCATGTGAGATGGTCCCATGACCTGGTTGTTGTTTTTATTTGGAAATTAACATAACAAAAGGAGATGCATTTGCATGTCGGTCAACAGGGTGACCTTTGATGGCACCTGTGAAGGCTGATCCCGACAACTGGACGGGTCTGTAGTTAACTAAAAGGCAAGTCTCTACAGAGGGCATCTCTTGACCAGTTACATGTGGGAAGACTCAGTCTGAAAGTAGACAGCACCTTTCCTTGGTTTTGGGCTCCGGACCATAGAGAAGATGAAACTAACTGAATACTACGCATGAATGCTTCCATTTCTCTCTGCCCTTGACTATCGATGTGATGTCACTGGCTGCTAAATTCTTGCTGCTTTGACTTCCCCGCTACAACGGACTCTACCCTGGAATTGTAAGCCAAATAACCTATTTTCCTCTATGTTGCCTTTTGTCAAAGTTTTTTTTTTTTAAACCACAGCAACAGAAATGAAACCAAAATGCAGATTTTTATTTTTCTAAGTTTTACTCTAAGAAATACATATGATCTAATTGCTTGATTCCTTTCATAATGTTAATTTTATATTTGAAAAATTATCTATGCAATATTCTGCATTACCTTAATTTACTATCTGGATTCCATTCTTTTTCTGAGGTTGCCAAACATTTAACTATCCCAGCAGCTTGCATCTGCTCACAACTTGTGGAGGCAAGAGCTGTCTCAGTCTGTTCAAGAGAGTGAGCATGCTGAGGGTGAGCATGCTGAGAGTGAGCATGCTGAGGGCAGGACTCATGCATGGCTTATTGCTTCGCAGTATTTGCAGCCCACTGTGGGGCTCACAACAGATATTTAATAAACACTTCACAAATGACCACCTCCCCTGTTTAATTATGTAAGTGTATTAGCTAAATGCATCAAGATTTTAAAGAACAAGGCATGTGTATAAACATAATTGAAGTCCAGATGTCACACCTTATAAAGATTGTCATCTTGGTTTCTAGCATCTTAGGTATCTTAGAACAATTGTAATATCCAAAATCTGCCCTCAAACATATAACAGGTCATGTAAATATAAATAAAGAATGTTCCTTTTCTGAAGTTTGGATTTCTGTCAGAGACAAGACACATCCTATGTGACGGTGGTACATGACAGGACAGAGGAAACCTTTGCTGTGAAGCAAACTTGGTACACTGTAAATAGGTAGCCCTCTCATTGGTTAATAAAGAGTTGAATAGCCTATGGATGAACAGAAAGACATTGGGCAGGAGAGCCAGACTAGGAGGATGCTGGAGACATTTTGGAGTCACCAGCCAGACATAGAGGAAGCAGGATGTGTATGAAATGAGGAAACAAGCCATGAGCCATATGATAGAACTTAGATAAGAAATATGTGTTAATTTAAGTTGAAAGAGCTAGTTAGTAATAAGTCTGATCTATTGGCCAAACATTTATAATCAATATTAAGTCTCTGTGTCATTTATTTGGGAGCTGCTGATAAGACAGAAACTTTGGCCAACAAACCTAATTACACATTGAAGAATCTCAAGAGAGAAAGCCTGGTGGGGTGGCTTTCTAGCAATGAACTTTGCAAGTTTGACTCCAAGAAGTGTTTAGGATTTAACTGCTTCTCTTTTCACAACGTTTAAAATTCAATTTCCTGTTTGAATTGGCGTGATAAATTCATGTCAAAAAGGGTCAGGATTTAATGATAGTTCTCCTAAACTAAGATTGCCATGAGTGTGGAGGTGGAAAGGTCCCAAGGTGAGGGAATTTGTGAACAGGTATGCGCAGCAGGGAGTGAGAACAAGGACTGTGCAGGGCAGCTTTCATCCTTAGAGAAACAGAGTCACCAGAGCAAGAATTGAAGGTGGGACGGTCCTACCGGGTGTAACGTGCGGGCAGAGTGGATCTAGTGTAAGGAAACAGATGTGTGATATCCTCACGACTCCCAGCACATGGACAACCACCATGTCAGCTACTGGGTACTTTTAAAGGAGCCTCCTAGACAAGGATGTTCAACTCCGTAACTGGGCTTCACGTTAATGGAAACTTACTTGATGAATATTGTGAAACCCACAAGTTTGTTTTTCAGTTACAACATATATTAATAACCTCAGACACTTCATATCTAATTCTAGGAACCAAAAGTTCTTGCATTAGGACAAAATGGGGTCAGCAAACGCATCATCTTTGATTTGTGTGGGTGTTCAAGAAACAGTCACAAAAACCAACATCTGAATGCTGATTTTCAGATCTTTATAAGGGACTAGTGTTATAAACATCTCCTCCTTAGTTTCTCCAAAGCTCATTAACCATTTGCCCTATTTTATTTAGGGACTCCACTCCCAACTCTTGCTAGCTCCTTGAGTGTCCTAAGGCAGAAACGTGCCATGTTCCTCTGTGTTTTCTGTACCATGCAGGTGTCTGATGATCATGCTTTTTGACGGATTTACCACAGAGCCTGACCTCTTCCTCCCTTCCTCAGAGAGCTCCCACTTCCTCCCTTCCTCAGAGAGCTCCCAGCTACAAGCAGATACTTCCTGCTGTCTGCTGCTTTTAATTGGGAGAACAGGGGCAATGTCCCTGAAACTGTAAATTGTATAGGATTCTGCTTTATGTATGATGCATTAATAGTTGAAATAAATATCTCTTGTGTCTTTAAGAAATGTGTTAAGCTTTTAAATACAGAACAACTTAATACAAGCAAACTCAAAATCAGTTAATGGTAGCAGTGTGCTTGCTGCCACAACTTTACTAGGCCAGGCAGATGCAAAGGCTCTGGTTTCTTACCGCATAGTAAGAAATTCCAAATCTCACTTCTCAAACAATCGGTGTAACTAAACAGAAATATGAATTACTATACAGCTAGCCTGCCATGCATTTGGGTTCTGAGACAGCTAGAGGGCTGAGCTGGAAGAAGCAGGAATTTTTCTGTCTGTCTTTCCCTCTGGCTGTGGTCGTCCACCCCGAGAAGATGGACACTGGTCTGAGAAAAAGCTAGCAGCACTGTTGGCTCACGGGACTTCCATTTCTTTCCTGACCCCTTCTAGACTAGATTCTTCATTTTCTCATGCTTAATCAGAATTGTAGAAACGAGCTTGGTGTTCCTCAGGTATAGAATATTGTACTTGAAATACTCCAAAGGAAGATGTTGAAGAATGTTTAAAATTAGGCTGGTTGCTCTAGCAACAAAGCCAAGCACCTGGGCGGTTTGAACGACGGCAGCTGGGGCAGGTGGACAGTATGGAGGAAGGTAATTGGGTCCCAAACTTTGCCCGCGAACTTGGCTTTGACTAATGGCGCCAGCAACACACAGTGATCATTAAAGACATTACAGTGAAGCTTGGACATCAATCATTTCAATTTCTGAACTTATAGACAAGACATTTTCTTCATATAATTCCTTTTTATAGGTAAAAATTCCACTGGCTTTCAGTGGAAACTACAAATACTTGCTTACTTGGCATCAAGTGAGACAGACATGAGGTTGGGGTGGATATGAGTTTGGACACAGCAAATGATTATGCTAGAATTATAATTCTTTATTTATGGCTGCTAGCAATTTGCTTGTATCCCTTGAAACAAAGAAAACCTGATGATGACTAGGACGATGACGAAACTGCAGACCATGGTGATTTTGATCAATGCACTCAGAATCATGCAATAATGGGTGACAGGAGGGAAGATGAGCGGTGGAAAATATAGAAAGAAGATCTGGTTATGTATTTATTTGTATCAAAAACGGGTTTTCATACAATATATCCTGATCACAGTTTTCCTTCTTCCACCTCAAATTCTCATTAAAAATACTTGCAAACCCAATGCAAGAACACATCACAAAGCTCTTCCACCACGAACAGGTAGGCTTCATCCCGGAGATGCAGGGATGGCCCAGCATATGTAAATCAGTACAGTGATCCACCACATAAACAGACTGAAAGACAGAAACCACGTGATCATCTCGTCAGGTACAGAAAAGGCCTCAGAAAATCCAACACCCCTTCGTGAATGCAACCCTTGGAGAGATTAGGGATAGAAAGAACATACCTCAATTTAATAAAGATGATTACAGCAGGCCCACAGTTGATGTTAACCTAAATGCACAAAGACTCTTGAAAATATCTCAGGATCCTGGAAATATTCCAATCTCTGACACAGCCTGAAGTGACGTGGAATAGGATTTGTATAGGAATGCAGGGCTCAGGGAACATGGTCCGTGGAGTTTTGTATGGGAATGCAGGGCTCAGGGAACATGACCCGTGGAGTTTTGAGTCCATTATCTAAAAGCAAAGTAGAAACAAGGAAACGAAACAGGCAGGACGGGGACCAGTTTCTAGGAAGTAAGAGCAAAGTGTGAAAGGCATCCGAGAGTGGGGAGAGCATCGCAGGCTGGAGCAAGACAGAGGGCTTGGCTGGAGGATTGCAGCTGCGCAGAAGGGGCTGAGTCAAGGCTGGGAAGGAAGCGGGAGGAAGAACAAGCAAGGTATGGCAAAGACTGTAGTGTTTCAAAGCCAGGCGGGTGGCTCTTTGAAGAATTTCAGGTCACAGATGAAGGGGCGTCTGTATTGTAGATAGTGTGTTTTACCACACTCCTGTGAACGTGTGGTCCTGGGGAGAAGACGGGTGAGTGAGTCGTGACGTTGCCGCGGAAATCCAGTGAGATAACCTCAGGGGCAGAGTCATGGAGACATCAGAAGAGGGTTGTGGCAAAAGAACGAAAATAGAAGAGTGTGGGGTCCACTGGGGAAGACTGTGGCGTCACAGGCCCTGGCTAGAGTCCCCTGGCTGCCCAAGGGGGAAGGTGGGCCTGGTGGTTCGGCACCGGAAACCGAAAGAGGGCCGATGTTCAGAGGAGGGGCTCGGCGAGAGGGTCCTAGATGTCATAACGGGGAGAGATGGAGTGGCACCATCAAATGTGTAGTGTTTGTAAGTGATCTGCAAGCTAAACAAGACTTACGTCCAGGACTCAGGCTCCACAGCTGAAACTGGGATTTGAGAAGGTTAGTGGGAAAAGTAGACCCCAGGGGTTCAGGACTAACCCTAGGAGGGCCCCAGCATGCCACGGGCTAGGCAGGCAGCCTGGGGAGAGAGAAGGGCTAGGAAGATGGAGTGCAGGAGGAGGACAGTGGCGTCCTTGAAAGAAGTAGAGTAGGCAGGGCGTTCCAGCATGCTTGCGAGTGGAGCCTTTGCTGCCGTGAACGCAAGGGCAGTGCAAGGCCCAGGCCGTCCACCTGTCCGTTTTCCTACACACGTTCAGTCTGTAATCTTACGTAGCCATGGCCAACAGTTATCTGAAGAAAAATTTCCGCAATTCTTCTTTTAATTTTTTTAAAAACAAGAACAATGTCATTGTGGCAATTTGTTAATGTATTTTTGAGAAATACGTGTGATTGGGAGAGGAGATTAAAAATTGAGTGGAAAAATAAACATTTTATTAAGAAAAAAATGTAAGTTGAAAATTTTCCATTATTTCGAAAGTGAATAAATATGAACAGAGGCTTTTACATAAAGAATTCAATTGCCCAGTAAGGTATTTTAGAATATAAACATGTATGTTACCACTAATGCTATAAAACATACATGTTAAAGCCATGTCCCAGAGAAATGAAAAGGGTTTCTGGGAGATTCTGTGACATGTTTTCTTGGCCTGCTGTGTTGCTGCATGACATCTAGGTGCACCTACGCGTGTTTTCCATTTCCTTTGTCATTTAAGGCTTTTGTCTTCTCTTACAGAGACATACGTGGAGTGGGCTTCGCTCCTGACTATGCACCTCAGTATGTAATTTTTACAGCTGTTTCTCAGCTGTTAATATATTTCTGTGGAATATGTGTAAATAGACACCAGCAAACTGTCTTAAAGTTATTCAGCCAGCCAGTGAACCATGTAATCTGTTGGTGAGTGAGATATTTTCCTCATCTCTACCCTCCGAGTAGCATCTAGGCGCCGAGAGCCAGCTCGTGTTCTGTTGGGGCATGCCTGATCTCACTATATTATCACATCCGGGAGAGGGGATTTGGATAATGACCGCCTGGTTTAGAAAAATAGACGCTATTTAGTGCCTCGAACACTGGTAAGGTGGGACTTTTGAGCTGGCATTTGGTTCTGTCCTTGGGTTATTTCATACTCTGTATTCATCACTGTTCCCTCTCTTCTAACAACGTAAGTTAGAAATAACCTTGCTAATTAGCGTCTATTTTTAGCTTGATGACATGACACAGCCAAGACAGAGTGAGAACATTCCAGAGCCACCAGCACACAGGCAGCGAAAGTCTCCTCTGAAGGGAAGGTGGGCGGAGGAAACGACGTTTAAAGGCAGCACTTGGAGGTGGACTTGGCGCACACGCCGACTCGGAATAGTCAGCTTCAGGAAGGCGCTGGCTTGGAGGTTCACTTCTTAGGTTTTCTTTGGCGTAGACAGTCAGGGCACCTCTCTGGGAGGCTTCCGTTGGTTCGCTGTCACCCTGGCAATGAGTGAGTTCTCTCAACACTCAAGCTCCTTACTCTTCTTCCACATTCAGATACGCTGCCTCTTCCGTGTGCCCACACATGGTCTCTCCCCGTCCTCTGTGACTCTGGGAAAGCCGTTCCCCCCACTCTCAGGTCCCATTCCTGTTGACTTTGTCAGTCCTGCTCACATTCTTTCTTGTTAAAGGGGCTTTTGCTGACCTTTCCTGGCTGGGCGGCGTTCCACCCGCACTCCGTAAGGCTGCTAACACCTTCTTTAATGATAATCACAGGTGCTTTACTTGCCTCCAAGCCGGAAAACTCCCATCTATGGGATAAAACGGAGGGGGTCCAAGTTCACACAGAATGGCCTGAGGCTCACCCACTCTTCAAGGTTGTCCCATACGTTTGGTAGCCTTCCCTAAGTGCGGTCCTGGATATACTCTCTGTCTCTTCTTAGAAGGTGATTGTACTCTCCTGATGTGGTAACGCCTAGGTGTGTGGGCTCCACGTTCAGCTGTGTGGAGCTTGGGAAGGACCTGTGAGACGGGGTGAATGTAATGAGAGGAAGGCTGGGGTGAAAGAGGGTGCTCCCTAATCTCCTCCTCTCTAAATTTCTATTTCTGTCATATCAACAAGGGACAGGTTGGCACTTACATGGCTTGGGTACAGTAGATTTGCCTTCCCCACTGGGCTGAACATTCCTAGAAAGCACAAATACTTTGCCTGTATTTTGTACATGTATGTACGTATACAGATGTCTGTTACATGTGTGTGTATGTATGTGTGTCTGTATTACATGTATATGTATGCATGTGTCTATATTAAGAGAAGTCCTATCACAGTTCTTGGCACATATGAACACTCAAAAATCAGCTGAGGGACTGGAGAGATGGCTCAGTGGTTAGGACAACCTGCTGCTCTTGCAGAGGACCTAGGTTTAATCCCCACTACCCACATGGTGTTTCACAACTGTCTAACTCCAGTTCTAGGGGATCCGATGCCCTCTTCTGGCCTCTACAGGAATCAGGCAAACACATGGTACATAGACATACAAGCAAGCAAAACACCCATACACATAAAAAATAACGATTAAAAAAAATCAGTGGATTTATGGTTTATCGAGTAACTTATTATTCGGTGAATCCTTACGTTAAGTTCAATAGTTGGTTATTGAGTGTTTCCTATGTTCCAGACACGGTGTCACCAGACTCAGTAAATACAGAGATGGCTCAGTGGTGGACTGCAACTTTACAATTTTAAAGAAAGTTCTAGAATGAACTCTCCAAGAACTTGTCTACTTGGCTGGAGGGTGATGCAGAGGTGACTCAGTGGGTAAGAGCACTGGCTTTGCAAGCCTTAGGACATGGTGTGGATTCTAGCACCCATGTGAAACAGCCCAGCATGGACCCCATTAACTCTGGGACTGCGGAGGAAAGGCAGGAGAATCTCCTGTGCTTGCTGGTTACCAGCCTAGCCCCAGGTTCAGAGAGGCCCTGTCTCAGAGGGATACGACGGGAAGTTACAGACAGGGTTCTGGCCTCCATAAACACATGGTACCCACATCCATATACACTATACTCAATGTACACACATGCACACAAACACACAGGAGATGGTGTTGGGGTATGGCTCATGAAACTAACTTCTGCAAACATTCAGGATCTTGAGGACTCCTTCATGGGAGGGATGGGTGAGACTTGAATCAAAATGTGGAGAAACTGGTAGGCCTTAAATAGAGGGGAGAACTTGGGCAGCAAGAATGCGAGAAGATAAAGACTGTTTTCTGTGAGTGTGCTTTAACTCACGAGGCACTGAAAACCATATTTTTGTGAGAGTGAAACTTGATGATCTTTTATTATTTTTCCAAACTGGGCATTGGTAAACCACAAACTTTACCACTCTTGTTCAAACAACTACTTAAATGAAATAAGTTACTCACTGATTCCGAGAGAGAGAGAGAGAGAGAGAGAGAGAGAGAGAGAGAGAGAGAGAGAGAGAGAGAGAGTAAATATTCTGTCATCAACACCTGCTTGCAAGTCTCATGACTACAAAATTTTCAGTGGCAAAGGTCGCTGACCTCTGGACTTCCCTGCCTTATAATCTATCTTTATTTTTTACTGGACTATCACAGGATTTTTTTCCCGCCCCAGGCTTTCCAAGGGTTGAGCCTCACATCAACCAATGGCTTCTCAAATGCTTTGCAGACCTTGCTCATTCGACCTCTCAATTCCAGAGGTGGGGAGGGGGCAGGTAGCTTTCTTTGTCTTGGCAGCATGAATAGGAAGCGCAGGGGCAGAGAGGTTAAGTGAGTGTAAGGGATCACAGGAGGGGTCAGTGGCTGAGTGTGAAAAGGGACTGGGCTTCCAGGCTTCAGTCAGAGGCTCTGTCCACTCCCTCCACTGTGCAGGGCCGGTGGCTCTGCTTGTCAGGCAGAAAAGGAAGCCACGCCTCAGCATTCTGATGGGTGAATTAAACAGTGAGATGACCGAGGGAAAAATCATTTCCTCTAAGTGTTGCAGAATAGCTTGCCTTTTGCTATTCGTGTTTTATCAAATAAGATTTTTTTATATGAGGTCTTTTATTTTTTTTATAATGAGATATTCAAGTTTCCCACATGCAAAGCAACATGGGGAGTGGGCATTAGGATGTCCGGAAGGCTGTGCCAGAGCCATGCCTGCTTTCCCCTTGCCACCTTACACCTCCATCTGACCCTAGATGTCCACACGTGTCACAGATCTTAGGGGCCATGTCTTGTCCCCATCGTCCTGGTACTTTTGCTGCTTTTAGTATGTTGATACCTCGTAACACCTTAGCAACTTTCTGAGTGCCACGAACTGCAGAAACTAGCAAGTTTCGAGTTCGGCTCCAGGTGAGCTGTTGTTCAGCTTTTCTTAGTTGCTTGATGCACAGTCTGGGCTGCCTCTGACCCCACTTCTCCCTTCCACCCTGAAGTCTGTCATCCAAAACCTCCTCCCACAAGTCAGTCTCAGAGACCAGTCTTCGCTTCAAGTTCCCCTGCACAGTAAGTTTCCCGGGAAGCATCCCAAGTCCAAAAGCAGTTTCAGATGAACGGTATCACGACCCGGGGCTATTGTCCTGGAGTCGGATTGCTCGCTCTACAGTTGGGCTTCCCGCCTTTCTGGCCTGACCTCACATTTTCTTCAAATCTTGACCCTACAAAGGAGTTCTAAGGAAACAGTGGATTGCTTTCTGCCCCACTAGAGAGAGACAATTGAATATAAGGTCCATTAAATTCAGAGAACCGAAGACCTTTCCTGTGTGGGTTTCTAGATAAATCTGCCTCTCCCATATACATTTTTAATGACAATGTGGTCTCAAACACAGTGTTATTCAGCACTAAATCAAAGCTGACTCGCGGAGAAATACTGTTTGATTCTATTTAGCCCACATTTCCCTCCCCACTTTAGGGTGTCTGCCGGTGCACATGGGGGTTGCATAATGCGCTCTGAATACATTCTTATGAGTATTGAGACACAGAGCCCTCCATGACCCCCGGAGCCCTTCGCTGATCACTGGTGTTTGTTGTAGGAGGAAGGCAAACACGAGCATAGAAGTGTGATTGAACAGAGGCGCTTCAGAAATGTCTCTGGGCTTTTGTTCCCGGCCTGCACAGCGGTAGGGGGCTCCCGTCCTCAGAAGGCATGCTTATGCAAGTGTTAAGAACGGGCTGGGCTAGGATGAGAAGCCAAACTTCAGAGCCCTTCATCGTTAGCTGCCAGTGGTAGAGATTAGCGATCCTACTGCAGGATTACAGACGGAAAGGGTGCCAGTGTTGGCTAATTGTTCATTAATGCTCGGAAAATAAGCCAGCTGGAGGAACACAGACCATTGTCCGTTCTCTCCAAGGGAAACGAGATGGGATGGCCCCTCAACGGTCACATTGATGCCAGAGGAGAAAACACACATGTGCACCACTCCCCCAAGACCTACTCTCGATGTGAAATATTTAATTAAAAACTGTTATATCCTTATAAGCAATGCTAAAGTTGCCATTGTGTCTTCTGTCCGGGGTTGACCTTCTCTCAAAGATCCCTTCCTTCACATGCGTTAGCTTTTTCAGATTTACTCCAAAGCAGGAAATACAACTGAATTCCTAGAGGGACCCTAGATAAGGGAAAAACTCTACATGTCTCAGAATTGGTATTTTGAGATATAATAGACATATTAAGAAGTTTGGGCCCATCTCTCTTTGCAGGCTATTAAGTGTGTTCAGTATGGTGATCTGTCCCCTCCACCCCTGGGTACAAACAGACAATAATGGTGAACAGTGTACCTGATGTCACTGCTACCCCCGCGAGGAAGAAAGCCAGCCCTATCTGCCTGATTCTAGAAAACGTCATTGAAACGTCAAGGTCAAGGCCTGAGATGCTGCTCCTGAACATGCTACCTCTAGTCCTCCAAAGCTGGGGTCACTGATCCAAGCTGAGTTTGTGCTGTATGCAAAGGTGAGGATCCCACAGAAGGGGTGGGGGTTCATGCTCTCTTTACACAATGGGGCAAAGGCGAGTTGGGATGAGGAAGAGAAACTGGCACAGGGAGAGGCTCTCAGAGGTGGGCGAGACAGGTTGGGGATCCAGGCAGGGCACCCCAAGTGGTGATGTCGAGGCAGAGCGCTGCAGGCAGAGGCGGGACCAAGCAGAAGCTGGAGCTTGTGCAAGACCCCAGTGTGCAGAGACATCTCAGTGGCTCAAGCTGCTCTACAGAGGAGAGCTCCGCATAGCCACGTGCAAAGGTGGCCTTCCTGGGAGGACAGTAGATGTCTGCTTCCTGTTGTCAGATGAGCTGTGCTATGCCTTGGCGGTTGAGCAAGGCATGTTGCTGATGAGCTGTATGCATGCTGATGTCGGTGTATGAGCAGTATGGTCTAGCCCTGCTCCCCTCTCCTTCACTACCTCCTCCCCCTTGTCTGTTACTAGGCTCAAGTCACGCCAGCCTCACAGTTGTCTTACAG
>NC_022027.1:55700873-55702864 GCF_000317375.1 Microtus ochrogaster | reverse complement strand
GTCTCTCTCTCTCTCTCGCTCTGTGTGTGTGTGTGTGTGTGTGTGTGTGTGTGTGTGTGTGTTTGTCTGCCTTCCCTAATAGTCGTCACCTAATCTCTCTGAAGCAGGGACTCTGACCAACGCTGGAGCCCACCGATTCAGCTAGACAGTCTGAACAGAGAACCCCGGGGACCCTCCTACCTTGGCCTTTTAGCACTAGGATTATGGGTTCACACACTGTACAGAGCTCTGTATTTAAAATGTGGGTTCTGGGGGTCAGACTGAGGTTCTCACGCTTGCACAGCAAGCACTTCACCCATAGGACACCCCAGACCCTTTCGTGCACAGTCTGACGTCTGTGGACCCTTCTCTCTGATATTTATTCACTCATCCAACAGCTATTTATTCACTGGTTCGCAGTTACCAGCTCGAGGCACCACTGGTGTAGTGGGAAAGACGGTCAAAGCTCCTGCCCCTTGTCCGTTCTAATGTCGCCCTTTCCCACCAGATCTGCTTCCCACCATGGTTCGCAGAAGGAGTCACCGATGAAGCTGCTCTCTTGTGCCTGTTTTCCACAAACACAGGCATGTGAGGAGGGCTGAGCTCCTCCCATTCATTCCCCACCACCAGGGAGCAGCGCCCAGCACACAGTAGGTGCTTTGATAACACCAAAAGACCAGTATGCAGAGAAGAAGAAAGCCAGACTCATTAGCAACGAGACAGCAGCAGAGTGCAGCGGGGAGGTGGTGTTAGCCAAAGGTGGGAGGAGGGTGGTGTTAGTCTAAGGCGCCAACTGTTCATTAAGGCTTGTTCCCTGGATGTCAGGGACACATAACATCACCAGACTCCGCAGCCACACTGTGGTGCTGGCTTCCAAGGCTCTGCTTTCATTTTGCTTAGAGGGTAGATACATTAAAGTGACGGAGTCTGTTGAATCTTTCGTGTATCGCTTTATAGAAACGCCCTTAGGTGACCAACAGTCAAGACACTGTCAGGCCCTCAGTGTCCGTCAGTCCCCCAGCTAAGCAGCTGTCGTGCAGAATTGGAGGCCGTAGCCACAGGAAGTGCCACTGCTTTCTGGTTGCTGTTTTATCTAACGCTAGAATGAGATGAACTGAGGCCCTCTGTTTATGTGCTGGGCTCTGAGCACCATACAAGAGTCCAATCTATTTGTCTTCATAACACGCTGCTCAGGGAGCAGAGTCAGACTTGTGGTATGATTCATTGTTTAAATCAGTTGGGAAATTGTGAGGGGCATGACAAGTGGCCCACCCCTGTCAGGCTGTTTCAGGACAGACTGAATGTGACCCGACGAGGTTCTGCATCAAACCCGAGTCTGGATTGTCAGCTGAGCTGTCTGCGCTGTCCCTCACAGGTAGTAGGTTGCTGATGGTACTGCTTATCAGGCAAGGAGCTCCGGCCAAGTTAAAGCAGAGGTTCATCTGACATGTAGAACTATTGTCCAGTGGCCTCCGTTCTGGCCTCCGCTCTGGCCTCCGCTGTGATCCCTGCTAAGTCCTAGCTCTGTCTTCTTGTCTGGCTTCTTTTAAGTCTTTCTTGAAACCATGCAGATTCCTGATGAGAAATAAAGCAAACGACAAAAAACCAGGGCCAGCTCACCCTGGCCTCTTGGGGCTGCCATGCTTCTGGTGTGACGTAGAGAAAATATTACAAGTGGTAGGGCAACCTGCAAACCCTGGCTTTCCCGCTGACCCTGTTTTGAAGCGCAGGGACTACTGCTGTAGCTGAACATCCATGGGTGGCTATGAAGGCCGTGTGGTCTCCAAAGATGCTGCATCTACATCACCATAGTCAGTGCCTGCCTGCATTGTGCCATTTAGAACGATCCTATTTGAGCGTATATGTCATTCAGAAAGACTTTCTGTTTTGGCGTTGGTATTGCAATATGAAAAGAGGAGATTCTGCAGTTTGACCAAAAGAAGAGCAATGGGGAAAAAAAAGTAAAGAAGAGAGAATGGTTTGACAAAAAAGAGACTGTGAGGAAAGAGAAG